>NC_063333.1:1700933-1705211 GCF_021869965.1 Rhincodon typus
TATGCACGGCCTCGCGCATTCTCGCACTCTCTTGCACTCTCTCACTTGGGGACACGCGTTTGCTCACCCTTACTAGCACGATTACATACTCTGTCTTTCTTGTTTGCTGACGATCTTGTTCCCTCTCCCTTGCTCACTTACACACTGTCTGTCTCACTGTTTCAGACTGACACCCTCTCTCACCAGTGCTCTTTATAAGAATCCTTTAGAGGAACAGTGTTGAAACAAATTGTATTCCTGAAGCAGCTTGGTGTGTTCAAAGAGCAAAGAACAAAGAAAATTACAGCACCGGAACAGGCCCTTTGGCCCTCCAAGCCGATCCAGATCCTCTATCTAAACCTGTTGCCTATTTTCCAAGGATCTGTATCCCTCTGCTCCCTACCCATTCATGTATCTGTCTAGATACATCTTAAATGACGCTATCGTGCCCACCTCTACCACCTCCACGAGCAACGCGTTCCTTGTGGTCTGAGGGAAACCTGACCACTAAGTCAACATTTGTCAGGATGCTGATATATTTGTAGATAGTAAAAGCTGTAAATTGTTGCAGGCATGAATTCAAGTCTCAACATGCAACATTTTAAGTTCCATTCCTAGAATTTAGTGTCAGTCCTGACTTGGTTGTATGCTGTTGCTCAGCTATCAATTCAACACAGACCCCAGAATCTGGAATGCCTTGTACTGTCGGGTGGTCAGGGCCGAGGGTCAGCGCTGTGCTGTCGGGGGTTCAGGGCCGTGCTGTTGGAGTTCAGGGCCGAGGATTGGTGCTGCGCTGTCGGGGGTTCAGGGCCGAGGATCAGTGCTGCGCTGTTGGAGGGTCAGGGCCGTGCTGTTGGAGGCTCTTATTTTTGAAGAGATGTTCAGCTGTGTCTCCATGTACCCCCTCAGATTCTGCAGCACAGTCTGCATAATGGCCATCCCTCGTTAAATACTTTGTAAATTGTTTGAATAAAATCTGTGTTTCCGCAGGTAGAGTGCCCCTGAAGAGCAAGGATGGAAGGATGGACATCAATAATATTACTCAATGTGTCAATCTGGAGCTGAAATCACTTCAGTCTCTCTCATTACACGATGCTTGGAACAGACCCACACAGCAAGTTTCCCCTGCATCATCACAGGTATCGTTGGAATCAGGCCAGAGTTAGATTAATATTTTGCCGGGTTCTGCTCCCTGTTTTACAGAGAGTAGGCAAACGAGAACATATGTTATTAAAAACAAAGATTCAGAAGGAACTAGGAGGGTACAATGATGGAACTGTGAAGCTGATTTCACCATTGGCAGCCCTGCCTTCAGCTGCCTAGCCCTAGGCTCTGTAATTCCCACTCAAAATCTCTCCACCTGACCTTACCCATTAAAATATGTCTTTCGACTGAGATTTTGGCCAAATGTCCTGATGTTTCCTCATGGGGCTCAGTGCTGGATTTTGTCAGATAACACTCTTTAAGGTAGATTTGGATGTTTTGCTATGTTCAAAGTGCTATATAAATGCACGCTGACATTGTTTGCTGTAATTGGGATTGTCCCCAACAAGAACTTGAGAAGTGGAAAAAATTTACAGTATAATTTTCTCCTTTAACTCCTCTCACTTTCTGTAGAACAAAGGTGTGACCATGGGAACCCACTTGGGCCCCAGTTATGCCTACCTCTGTGTGGGGTACATGGAACATTCCTTGTTCCAGTCCTCCTCAGGTATCTCCTTGCAAGTCTTTCGCCGGTATATTGATGACATCGTCGGTGCTGTTTTCTTTCTGGTTTGCTTCCAATTTCTACCCTGATCTCACCTTCACCTGGTCCATCTCTGACTCCTCCCTTCCTTTCTCTGACATCTCTGTTTCCATTTCTGAGGATTGGCTGGCCACCAATACCCACTACAAACCCACTGACTCCCACAGTTACCTGCACTATACATTATCACATCCTGTTTCTTGTAAGGACTCAATCCCATTCTCCAGTTCCTTTGTCTCGTCTGTCCTGAGGATGCTGCCTTTCACAGGGGCTCTCAAAAATCCACGTTTTTCCTCAGCTGAGGATTCCCTGTTACCGTATTTGACCCTTAGCCTTGTCTGATCCAATTCCCATACTTCTGCCCTCATCCCTTCTCTTCCGTCTGACAGCAGTGATAGGGTCCCCCTTGTCCTCACCTACCATCCCACCAGCATTCACATCCAAAGGATAGCCGCCATTTCCATCACCTCCAGCGAGATGCCACTGCCAGACACACATTCCCCTTCCCTCCCCTCTCTTTTCAGCCTTACACGGGGACCGTTCCCTTCAGGACTCCCTGGTCCACTCCTCCTCCTCCATTCCCAACAGCAATCCCCACAACCCCACGGCTCTTAACCTTGCAACCGTAGAAGGTGTAACACCTGCCTGTTTACTTCCTCCCTCCTCACTATCCATGGCCCCAAACACAGGTGAAACAACACTTTACCTGCACTTTACTCGATCTAATGTACTGCATTCACTGCTTATAGTGTGGTCTCCTCCATATTTGGGATCTCTCGCTGAAGCACAGACTGCGTGACCGCTTGCAGGATACCTGTGTTACACCCGCAAAAATGGCCTGGAGTTTCCACTTGCTTGCCACTTCAACACAGCACCCTATTCCCTGTCTCTGGCTTGTTACAGTGTTCCAGTGAAGTTCAGTGCAGGCTGGAAGAACAGCACCTCATTTTCTGCTTGGGGACCCTGCAGCCTCTAGAACTCGCCATCTTGTTCAATAACTTTAGAACCCCATTATGTTCTTCCATTTTTTTTACCCATGTCATGACAGGACCAGGATGTGGACATGGGTTGCTTTCAGCACTGCCTAACCAATCTCTCCTGTTCTAGTCCTCATTATCACTTACCCAGCTTCTCTTCTGTCCTGGCTTACGATCCACAACCCCCTTGTCTGCCCACTCCTTTCATATCTCTATCTCTCTCTCTCTCTCTCTTTACTCTCTTTTCCCCCTCTCTCTCTTTTCCCCCTCTCTCTCTTTTCTCTCTTTTCTCTCTCTCTCTCTCTTTTCTCTCTCTGTATTTTTCTTTTTATCTCCCATCCTCGGGCAGCATTGGCGATTCTGGGGTCAAAGCCAGCAAGGACCCCTGGCCTCAGAGTGGACTTGAACTCCCAGCACTCCCAGTGCAGTCTGTGTTGGAGAAGTGTTATTCTAAACTCTTATCAATCTATTTTCTAATTTATGGCTGGAAATTTTCTAATTTTTTTTCCTTAAGAATTTGTACTTAAGAATCAGTATGGAGGTAACTTGTACCTTAGATGGCACAGGAACTGGCGACTTGTAAACTTTTCACTAGTCATGTTAGTACATTTGACAATAAAGCTAATTCTAATTCTAATTCTAATTCGTCAATAGCTATGTCATAATCTAACCTTTAGTTATCAGTACGAACTTTATGTTTAAGACACAAAACTTTGCTGCTGGTTATTTTACAATTGAAGCACTTCAACATTAAATTATATGCATTTATTACAAATCTTAGTTTATGGATCGCTCTGAGGAAATGCCTAGTGAGTAGTGGCTGTAACAGCTCCAGAATCTTGACTTTCCCGTTCTCTGCAATTTTCTCCAAGATATCCAGACTTCACTAATTCTGACCGATTGTATGTCTCTGATCCGCCACCAACATTGGTGTATACACCTTCACTTATCTAAGTGCCAATCTCTGATATATTTACCCTTCCTACACCTCACTGCCTGTCTGTCCCACTTAACATTCGTCAAGACAGCTCATAAAAACGACATTTTTGACAAAACTTTGTTATCTGTTGTAATGTATCCTTGTGTATATCTTTGCGAAGCAATATATTATGATGCTCCTGTGAAGCATGTTAGGATGTTTTATTACATTGAAGGTGCTCTGTAAGTAGAAGTTGTTGTCATTATTTTGTAAACAAAATATATCTATTTTGCACCTGAATGTTTGTTTTTTTTTCTCCAACCAGTGGAGTCACCAGTTCAATGTCTGGACACTGTGCTGATGGGACAGATTTATGGTTCATACACATTCCTCAGAAATTGTTTTTGGTGGAGTTTTACAACCAGGCAGTCACCATCTCACTGTTGTTGGAATTTAGAAGGTAGAATGCAAATTATCATTAGCTGAGAGCTGCAATCACTGAAATGTAGCTTCATCCTTTTCATTAAAAAATAAAATCCGTTGGGCGTTTCCAACCAGTAGATTATGACACTTGTCCTGGTCTGCATTAGCTCATCCCTTTTAAAATTCCGGAAACAACAATAACCCCTCTGAACCTTCTCTTCAGTGAAAATATG
>NC_063333.1:1705711-1724924 GCF_021869965.1 Rhincodon typus
ATAATGTATTCTAGATCCAGAGAAGCATTGATAGGAATTATACCCCATCATCCTTTGCCTTACCTGAGGGAACAGCAGTCCATGCAGCATAAGAAGCTGTCAGTTTGTAGGGAAGTTTGTTGAGAAGTCTAGATCTACGTTCATCCATTTTGTTTGGTACTTCAAACATTTGCTAAGAGTATGCTGGAGAGGAGAGTAGAGTCTTGAAACAGCATTGTTTCAACCTCCCCTATTTTTCCTGGTTCCTTTTAGGCTGGCTGTAGCTTGACAGTCTATTCCCTTGCTGGACAATAATTTTACATGCTCACTGACATCTATTGTCTAAGTAGAGACAAGTTTAGAAAAACAGTTTTGCAGCCAAAAATATACAGGGCTTCCATCTAGCAACATTCAATTAAAGAAAACATTGTCATCTTTGGCTAACTCAGCTTGGCAAGTGATTTAACAGAGGCCATCACTGCTGCACAATCCTTGTTTGATATGTGACAACATTCTTCAGTAATTCAAAAACAGCCTAAAAAAGTTTACAGAAAAGCAGTTTCAGCCAGCAAAGTTTCCAATGAAGAAAGAAATGCACAAGTACTTCATCTCCAGGGGAAGATGAATCTCCCTGAAAGTTAAGGACAAAGATTTTGTACGTGGAACTGAAAGTTGTAGAGGTAGTTTGACTGGGGTGGACCAAGTCAGTCACACATCAAGTTTACGGCAACAGGTCTGCAATTGAGCCTTTGGACCACTGCTCCTTTAATCAAGCTCATGATTTTAAATGAAATTGTTTGACTGATGTGGTGTCTTGTTACTTCTGACAAGACTTGCATTAGAATATTATTGTACAAATTAAAATAGCACTCACTGTTAAAGCTGCAGGGTTGAATTCTCAACCTAGAGGGTTAAAAATATAACTGCACAGATAATGGATGCCTTAGTGAATATCTTCCAAAACTAATTCTGCAATGGTGCATACAGTTACATTGAGGAGCAAAAAAAGGGAAACTACAAACCTTAGTCTGATGCCAGTGTAGTGTATATATAGATCAGTTAAGAGTCAGATTTGTGAAGCACAAGTTGAGGATGTCACTAAACAGTCAAAGGCAGAAACCAGCAAATGGGGACTTGGATTTCCTGAAGGTTTCAGTAAAGTGTCCCAAGTTGTTAGTAAACAGTTGAAATTCAGCAAGTCTGACTAGATCAGAATTTGTTGGATAGAATGCAGAGTTGAAGCCACTCAGGAGCCAGGCTATGGCAGCAGCAATCACTTTGCACCCAAGCTATTAATTTAACTGATTTGGATGCAGTGACTGAAGTGGTGATGATAAAACTGGTAGGAATTGCATTGCAGGAAGATGAAAAAAGCTTGAGGATTTAACAGACAGATGGAGTAGTGTTTAAGCAAGAGGGGGATGAAGTGCAGAGTATTTCTTAAAACAAGCAAAAAGTTTGAAAAGTCAATAAACTCAACATTGTTCTCTCCAGATGCTGTCAGACTAATGTTTTAGCTCAAACACAATGTCATGATTGGTCAAAATTTTCTGAAGTCATTAACTCATCTGACTGAACCCAGGTTCAAGGGAACACCAGTATCTGCACAAAACTTGTCTCCTAATTGCCACTGCTTAAAGACATGAGATGTTAATTTTCCCATTTGCAAACAAACAGGTACATGGAGATGTGACATGGATATTAGAGTTAAGAGGAGAGAGAGAAAGTTTATACTGCAATCTGAACCAGATGCAAATTGCTCTATTTCAATTCCTTAGTTCTTTGTTCTCAAAGTTTGTTCATACCAATGTGTTCATTCACAGGTCTTTCATGGTTCAGTCAGAGCACCCCTGCCCACCAGTTCCTTCCCTGCCCCTTAAATAGCTAAACTTGAAGTTTAACTCCAACTTGAATGAGCAGGCAGGAGCTGAGCCCACAGGCCATGTCCTGTAGGAGCCAAGCACAGGCTGGAGCAATGCTGGTGGATCAGATGTGGTTCAGGGAGTCCTAGAGGGGCTCAGTTTCTGAAGCAACACGAGGTCACAGCCAGGGCATTGAGGGGGTTGAGTCCTGAAGTAACAGGTGGCCAAGAGTTTGGCTGAAGGCAACTTTGGTTCCAGTGGTGGTAGCAAAGTTGGTCAGTGAGCCTGAGGCAGAGAGCGGACTGGAGTAGGGCTCTTGTTTTCCATGTGGAGTAGGCCCCTGACAGCAGCATGACTTTTGTAGCCTGGAGCATGACATGGTGGCATAGCATGGACTGGAAAGCTTGGAGTGGGACTCTGGCAGTTAGAAAGTCCAATGTTCCCTTCTGCTGCAAGTTCTAATTTAATTGTGAATGATGCTTGTGAACAAGCAATTGTGCACACTTCACTACATTTTATTGTGTCTATTCAAAAAGATAGAATATTCAGGTCAAGAACAGAAGACTACAAAAGCACAAAGGTAATGTAGATGAGCTATTACTCTGAACCATCTCTACAGTTCATGGTCACTGTCAGGAATTCAGAACCCATCAACTCCATGGTGTCAGCATCTGCTCAAGTTTGGAGAGAAGACAACATTGAGTTTAGTACAATGCTCAAAACATTTACAGCTTTTTTTAAAAAGATGTTTTTCACAGCAAGGTAGAATCAATCTCTGGAAGAGGCCACTTGGCCCAATGCATTTGCACCAACCCTAAAGGCCATCCATAGACCCAGTCTCCCACCTTATCCTCTAACCCCACATTTACCACTGCTAGCCCACAGCTTACACAATGTGGCCACAATGGGGCCATTTAGTGCAGCCAATTTCTCCTTATTGGATGGCCTGCTGTGCATATCTAGGTTTGTTAAACCATTCACCCAAGCCCACATGGAGCTCAATGGATGACCCAAGTAGTTCAGAAGACAGCTTTCATATGGCAGTCCATTCAGGTGACTAGCATGATCAAATCATAAGTGATGAGAACCATTTCAATTTTTCCTGGAGTGCTTGTTAAAAATTTATAGCTGAGGGTAAGATTTAAACTTGCAACTTGTGGATCAACAGTTACCACAAATATTTAAGCAAGATTTCCACTTGGTTTAATGTGTTAAACAGCCTGACATTGCAGCAAAGTATTGGTACATTCCAGTTTAGTGTCTTTGCTTTAGAACTGAAAGATAATCTACTGATTACTGGCACCAGCACATGTAATTTATTGTGATAGCAGCTTAGTCCAAAGCACATCTATTGATGTTGAAAAACTGACCTAGAAACTGAAGTTAGGAGATGGTAATGTGTAAACATACAATCTCAAGTGACCTTAGAATTAAGGTTCATACCTTGCTTTGTGTCCCTGCCAAAAATATTTGCATACTAGAGCACTGAAGCATTGAGATACTGAAAGTTTTCCAAAACAAAACATGCTGCATCTGCAGAACTAAAGGCAAGAGATAGGACTTGGCAAAAGCACTGAATGTCTTACATATACTGGACAATCCTTAAACAATCCTTCACCACACATTAAGTAAAGTGTTGCAAGTATCATTGCATTCCTTACATTACTAAAAGCCAAAAGCACATCAACTAAACAAGCTTAAAATCAGACTTTCAGGCCTTAACTCCATAGCCTCCTTTCCCATGCCACTCAAATTCAGGCTGCAGATGTTGCTGGCAGCACTTGTTTGATGCAATGAAATCTGCAGGCCCTTTCAGCAATGCTGGATAAAGGACTAGGTAGCATAGGTGTCTCTTCTGGAGGTGGGGCTGTTGGAAACCAGTGACCTATAAGGATAATTCAAACACTTCATGATGAGTTTTTGCAATTTTAGCCTGTCCAAATGAGGATGGAGGTTCCTTGACTACAGCTACTTGCATCATGTTCCACCCGAGTTTGTCCTTCAATAATAGAATAGAAAAATCTAGCTTGAGAAAAGCATCCTACAATTTAGTAGTAAGCTCAATTTTATAAACATTGTAAACAGTTCAACCAAGTACATGAAGCAGAATGATAAACTTTGCCTGATGTTCAAACAGACAGCTTCATACAGCAGCCCAAGTTTTCATTTACCACTTCAAACACTTCACTGCAGCATTAAAATAGTTGGTGATTAAAATAGAAGCCCAGGGATGGAGGCCATGCAAAGGGGAATCAGGATTACAGCCAGTTTTAATCATGGTACTTGATCTGACCCTCTGAACAAGCATGCTGTAAAAAATCAGTGGGTGCAGCCAATAAGAAAGGCACAGAATGTTCCTGCATGTGAGTTATTGAAAACCTCTTGCAGTGACCTTACAAGAAATGTTCCAAACTATTTAAAAATATAGTTAGCCAAAATCAAACACCAAAGGAATGAGAGGCATCCCAACAGTAAGAGGCTAGAAAGGAGCAGACAAAGGCCATTCAGCCCAGAGAGTCTGCTGCAAAGATTCAGACCAGCCATGAGCTCAATTCCACTTTTTAACCTGCCCCTCCATAATCCTTCATTCTTAGTGATTCAAAGCAGAGACTGATCTTGAATGTACCAATGGGCAGCACAGCAGCTCAGTGATTGGCACTGGTGCCCACAGCACCAGGGACCCAGGTTTGGTTCCAGCCTTGGAGTCTGCACATTCTACATGTGGGTTTCCTCCCATATTTTGAAAGTGGAGTTAGGTGGATTGGCCATGTTAAATTGGCCCATAGTGTCCTGGGATGTGTAGGTTAGGTGGATTAGCATTGGAAGATGCAGGGTTACAGATAGGGTGGGTCTGGTGGGAGGCTCAGTGGTGTGGACTTGATGGGCACAGTAGGGCTTCTATAGATTTTATTCTAAATATCAGCCTCTACAAGTGTTGTGGTAAAGAATTCACCAGACAGTCCCATCATACTTGGCATCAGCCTAATGAAACTTTTTTGCCTCCAATGCTAAGGATGGTCCAAGGAACAATGGGCCCAAAACAGTTCAGTATGGGGTGGTCTTACTAGTACTTTGTCTAGCTTTAGACAAACCCCTACATTTATCCTCCATTCCTAAATGGAAGTTGAACATTGTAGAAACTACCCCTGCTTTTTTTGTTCAAATTCAAAGTTGCAAAGATCAAATTTCAATCTTGCACAAGCATGACTTTAGAACTTTCAGCTTCTTTGTACTAAACTAGTACACATTTTGTACCCAAGATGGCACCTTGTGGGGCAACACTGTACTCCCAAACACTTGAGTACATGTGACAATAAATCTAATTCTACTTCAGAAACTTAGAGGTCATTGTATTATTGCTACACTTAATCCAATGAGGCAGAGTCCTGGGTATTGGGTTAGAATCCCATGATATCAATAATGGAACTTGAATTCACTAAAATGGGGAATGAAAGAATCTAATGTACATGAAAATACTACTGCAAGAATAAACTTGAGCTAGTGTCCTGCTGCAATGCATCCCTGCAGGAAGGCAAGACAGGTAATGTGGTTTCACTTTGAGGGCAAGTGAGGGCAAAGGAAGTATAGACAAACAAGGCTGTGGTAAGGAAACTAGAGTATTATCCAAAGCAGAAAATTAATCTCCATTTAGAGGTGCAGGGACCAAATTAGGGGCAAATAGCATGGCTTTGAGAGGTTACAGTTGCATTGAGTGGCCAAGTGTGTAGTGGGTAGTGAAATTGTAGTTTATACAGATTTTGGCAAGGGCTTAGACAAAATCCCACATGAGAAACCAATAAAGGAAGCAGAAAGTCCATGGAATGTGGGGTAACTTAATTGTTAGACAGGATGTGGTAGAAGACAGGTCAGACCCAAAACATTAACTGTTTTCTCCTTCACAGATGCTGCCAGATCTGAGCTTTTCTAGCAACTTTGTTGTGTTCTTTTATAATTGGAGGCTGGTGTCCAGTGGTATGCCAGCTATAGGATAGGTCCTTTATTTGTAAGTGAACAGACAATTGAGGGGATAAGTTTGCAGATCACATGAAGTACAGCTGTTTGGTTTGCAGTGAAGTTAGTCTTGTGTTACAGGAAGATAAACAAGTTTATCAGATGGGTAGACAAGTGACAGATGGAATTTAATCCTGGTAAGTGACGTGATGCATTTTTCAAGGGAGAGAGTCTCAAGGAATGGCAGGACACTAGGAAGCATGGGAACAGAGGGATTTTGGGGTGTTTGTCCACAAATCCTACAGTGGCAGGGCAGGTTTATTAGTAAATCTACATCACTTCTGACGAGCTCTTGTCATCTTCAGTTCTTTAGTTAGGCCACAGCTGGAGTAGTGTGCAGTTCTGGCCACCACACTGTATGAAGGATGTGACTGCACTGGAGGGTAGCAGAGAATGTTCACCAGGATGTTGCCTGGGATGGCCCATTTTAGCAAGACTGGATAAGCTCAGGTTGTCTAAAAAGACAAAGGGAGACCCAACTGATGTCAGTAGGATTGTGTAGACAGTTGATAGAAAGCAGCTGATGCTACATGTTGAACTAATGGGCACCATTAAAAAAGGTAGGAAGTTTAAATGAGTTGGTGTTTTCCCCTCCCACCCAGAGGGTGGTGGGGCCTGGAAAGCACTAAGAAGAGGGCTGCAAATTAAGTATTGGATGAGCACTTGAAATAAACATTCAAGATTTGGGCCAAGTGCTAGAAAAGTGGACTAGGTGCAGAATGAGTGCTGTTTTTGGCCATATGGACTTAATGGGCTGAATGGACTCTTCTGTACTGTGATTCTAAGAATCTGCTGATAAGCAATCTTCACTGTCACCCTCAGCTTTATGAAAGGGAATATTTTAAGTTGACAAATTTTAAGTCTTCAGGACTGAGATTTAAAGTTGCCCAAATATTATTCCTTGGAACACTGCCATTGGTCTGAAAAGGAACATTTACTACAGCTTTCCATCTTCAGGTGAATTTAAATCTAGTTGACAAAAACAAAGTTGCTGGAAAAGCTCAGCAGGTCTGGCAGCATCTGTGGAGGAAAAACAGATTTAATGTTTCAGGCCCAGTGACCCTTCCTCAAATCTAGTGGAATGGGAGGGCCCATATCAACAATGGGATTGTTAACCAGTCTGTTAATTTGTATAATTTGGTTCTACAAGTGACTTTGTACCCAGGGCAAGAGTGTCTGCAGGAATAACTGAAGGTATCACTGGCTAGCCATTTATATTTGAAAGTATGCCAGCCAAGGTTACAACCAAGCTATTCCAACCAGGCATGTCACAGAAACCTGAGCTGCCTACAGACAATTCCATGGGTCATCAGAACAATGCTATAATACTGAAATGCAACAGAATCTGACTATTTTATAAAGCACCATGTACCAAGTTGGCATAAAAGCTTAAAGCCAAATCCGAGAAACTCAAGAATGAGGAACACATAACTGATAGTCAAAGCCCAATTTTAATGCTGAAAGTGATATTGATTACAATATTGTGCAACCTGACCTTGGCTGCCTCAAATGTAGTCCAACATTTCTATTTATGGAGTCTTGCTCTTAGTAAAAAGACTGATGTTAGTTTCACTGAGCCAGATAGAAAGCATACACTACCACTTTGAAAAAAGTGGCCAGTACAACATCCCTCCCCAATGCTTCAACACCTGTACAAGTACAAAAATGCATCAGTGGCACACATTTCAACTAATTCCACAGTACACTCATTTGCTGTCTCCACTATTTGCTCCAGGGTTTCTCAAACCAGAATTCTTCCAGATCCATATTCAATTGAAAAAGCTGCAGCTTCACACTATTGGCACAGGTTTAAGGCATTGACAAAAGCCCCAGTCTGTGTACCAAAAACTCTAGAACTGGAAAGTGATGATTAGTCTAAGTCCATGGCAAATTAATATTAAAGACCTCAAAACCAACCAAGCTTTTAAACTGCCTAAACCTCACTAGATTTGATTATCTAGTTGTGACCTCAGTTGAGGGGCCAGGGTTGAGATTATAGAAAACCACTTGTCTCTAGTATATTCTTCCAAAATGGAGACATTGCAACAAATTGCAATTGAATATTCTGATTTGATCTCCCTGAAGTTACTGATGGACTGGTCAAAAAAAGGCACCGGCTGTCCCACTGAGCCAAGTGAGTGAAATGGAATGACATTAATGTCTGCAGCAGGCTACCCCCAGATGGGGATTTCACTATCCTGTGATCAATTTGATCACAACAGCAATTCTTCCAAGAACAATACCTATATCTTTAGATTTTCTAAGCTAAGGGGTTGAGATAGCGTTGTGTTTTGACTCCTGTCTCAGTTTTCTGATGTCACTTTCCACTGCATGCCAAAGGCCTTGGTCAGAACAACAAGCAACACAGATGAAAGTTCTGTTCCTCCAAATACTTGCTGGAACCACACTGAGTTGAGATATTACACCAAGTAATTTAGAAGATGCCAGGTGAAGATTTTATTAGCAAAGAGGAAGACATTCCTCAAGAATTGCTGTTCACTTGTGTACTCATGAACTCAAAGAAATTAGAGGCATCCAGCTTTAGATTGAGAAACAGGGGTTCTACCTCAAGACAGGAGTTTGATAACATCCCTCGTTTACAAGGGAGTGGGAGAATCAGCAGATGATCTGACTTATTAATTGTTTATTCATTAAGTGAAGGCTAATGATCCTGTGGTGAAAGGTCTGCCTGTTGGTTCATTTGTCAGGGCAATGCCTTGGCAAGTCAATCTGACTGATTTAAAATCAAAATCAAGCTTGCTAGTTAATGATCAAATCAATTGGGTGCTTTCACCATGGCAACATCTCTTCTGAAGTCCATTTGCAAATTAGCACTCGTGCATCTGCAACAAAACTAGAAAACGCTGCCAGACCAGTACTTCCAGATTAAGAGAAATGGAGTTAAGTCTAAAAGGAAGCCTGAAGTGCACATGTGTAAGCCAGTGCTAAGTTGCCTGATTGTTCTCACATCTGAAACTAGAGCTGTTAAATCTACTGTAGTCTCCTAGCTGAAATGCTAAAGTGCAAAAAACACAAATAGGAAGGCAAACTAGTTACAGAAGTGAACATGCAGCCTCAGATGACAAACCACAACTATCCAAAAAAGAACCTGCAATTTCCTTTCTACTATGCAAAATGCAAGATTAGGGTTTATTAACATAGGAACAAGAGTCAAACACTAATGGTTTGGAAAAATACAAGTGACAAATTACTATTTTATGTTCTAAGGAAACTTCAGCCAGTTTCATACTTGAATGAATGCCAGGATGAATAAGTCAGTTTGGACTCACTCGCTTGGAAGTGAGAACTGCCATAGTACATTGTGAAACAATTGTCCAGTGCTGTGAGGGAGGGAGCTCAATTTCAGCCAGGAGGGTGGCAAAGCACCCAAAATCAGGATATGTTGCACCTAAGGTGCATCCTTGCTGTATCAGCTGCTCTTATGAAAAGGTCATATGTTGGGAAGTTGCTGTAGTGCACTTAGATGCAGTCACTGCACAAATGGAGATGTTTAGGTACCAGTTTTGACTTGATCATCATGCATCATGCACACTAACACCCAATTGCTCAGCAGCTCAACTACACTTAAATACATTTGGCTATTAGAAAATATTGAAGTGCTGACTGCAGTATGACCAGTTATGATTGCAATGTATGATTCACTTGAGTATATCAATAATCTGAGTCATTAACAAGGAGATTAAGTATAGAAGGGTCCTTTGCTTTCAGATACTAACTGGCCACTTGAAAGTTCATAATGTTTTAAAACTAGCTCACCTAGAATAGGAGGCAGTTCTGAAGATCTGATCTGATCAGCTTATGTCAGAAAATTTTGACTAGATGCATTGTGCAAGTAGTTTTTGTATACTACAAGAATATGTTAAATGTATACAACCTCCTGTGAATATGTTCAGTGATTGACCTCAAAATGTCAACATGAGAAAACCTGTTCAAGTCACATTCAACTTATCTGGTCTTGCTATCAGCTGGAAATACAAACTGTATTAATGTTTTCTTCCCACTGATGCTTTGGTAGCATAACAAGGAATGTGTAAATCCCCTTGGAAATTTACAAGGGTAAACTCAATGGCATTCACAAGTTTGACATCAGGATACAAATGCAAGATCAGAGTAAATATGTAAAACCTGAAGGATTAGAATAAGCTGCAGTGGGCATTCATTAGAATGGTGCAAGCAATGACTGAAGTACAAAAAACAATGAAGTGTCATCATCCAGCCCAGGAAGTAGTTAAATGGTGTCTTGAATTGATGAAAAGCAAAATTCAGATTTAGAGTCAAATGTCCTCCAGGAACACATCTGCCTAGTTTGTTGTTTAGCTGGAGCAGTGAACATTCCTTGAATTATGAAGAGATTGGCTTTCAAATCAACTGAGGACTAACATGTTATAACTCAAAGCAAAATGCAAATAGACAGTGATGACCACATTAACTGCCATCCAAATCCAGCTGTTTAAGTTTGAGGATATGCAACTCTACTCAAAACATTCACACTATGTATTGTTTAATATTCTGCATTGGCTCTAGAGGTTGGTGATCATACTAACATTTCAGCAAACCCAGCTCCATTAAAAGCAATAATATAATGACAATGAGACACTTTCCTGTGAGGATTCACCAGAAATTACAGCAGCACAAGTTTCTGCAGTCATGTTTTCCTGACAGTTCCATACTGTTAAGTCAATCTGAATGTAGTGCAAAATCCAGACTGCTGTAATGGCCAAGGACAAATCTCAAATGACATTTCCTCACTAACTTGAATCAATGACCAAATGTTTGTTTACCACTGTTTATTTTAATACAGACAATAAACATGGTGTTGAGACAGGTCATAACTAACCAATTTGATTGAGATGATAGGCAGTGGATGTTGCAGATTTGGATTTTCAGAAAGCATCTGAGTGCCACATGGTGGCTTGATTAGCCAATGAGATTGATGGGTCCTTGACAGCATGGATTAGGTGTTGGATAAAAGAAAATCTAATGACCATGAAGCCATTGCTGATTGTTGGAAAACCTGTTTTGTTCACTAATATTCTGTAGGAAAGAGTCAGTCATCCTCACCTGATGGGCCTACAGATTCCAGACCATTGCAACTCAACCGCCCTCCCTATGGCTAGGAAATAAGTGCTGGCCTAGCTAGAGATAACCCATTCCTGAGAGTGAAGGAAGGGATAGGTACAAGAGAGCATTTCAAGTAGAGTGATGCTTCCCAGGGAACCCTGCTTCTTCAGATTTAAGTGATTGAGATGGAAGTCTAAATTTTTTAAAGATAGTGATTTTGAGAAGTGAGCAACTTCAAGGTGACATTGACAAGTTGGCCAAGTGGGGCAAGTGAATTTGAACATGAGGGAGAAGTAATTAATCTGGACAGAAGCAGAGACAATAGGGTTCAATGTATAACTTAAGGGGTGTGCAGGAGCTGAAGGACCACAGGAGTCATGTGCATAATTCTAAAAGTGGCTTGGCAATTTGAAAGTTATGACTTATAAATCCAAGGATCCTATAAAGTAGTATGGATATAACAGCAAGGAAGTGATGTTACCCTCCACAAATCAATGGTCAGAATACATTTGGAATATATGTAGTGTATAATTCTGGGTACTTGTTTAAGGAAGGATGTTAAAACACTGGACAGATTGCAAAGATTTACTGGAACGATACCAGGAATGGAGGTGTTTTAGATACAAGAGAACAGAGATTGTGCTTATTCTGAGAAGAAATCGGAGGTGACCTTATTGAGACCAATTTTGACAGGTCAAGGTTATCCTGTTTCCACTAGTTGAACTGTCAGTAACTGGGGGTCAGTTTCAAGATTCAGCAAGAGCTAGGAATGAGAAGTGTTTAGCCAGTTGATAGAACTTGGAATACACTGTCTGGCAGTGGTGGAAGTTGATTTTGTAGGTTTCAAAAGAGCTGGATACATTTGAAAGTGATTCAAGAGGGCTACAGGGATGGGCCTGCAGAACAAGATTAGCTGGTAGCTCTTGGGAGGTGTTACAGACATGGGCTGAATGGCCTCCTACACAGCACAATTCTGTTTCAATAAGAGAACAGAAAGTGAAAAGTAGGTGTTTTAACTCAAAATTGTTCTTGAGCTTAACTAGGGAATTACAAGAAATGTTACAACTCACCGCCCTATAATGCGAGAGTCACCAGTCTCAATGGTAAGCTGGGAGTTCATTGCCTCAAAGCTGGTGTTTTCTAATAGCTTCATCTTGGTAAAGTTGACTAACTCCAGTCAGAGGAACAAGAGCAACACGATGCTGTATCCAAAGAGGGTGGGAAGAGAGACAGGATTGTCAAAATTAGCAAATTGAATTCACAAAAAGGATGTACACATGAGCATGAGTTATTGCTGACAGTTCACAGGAAAAGCTGGACAGTCTCACTTATCTTTAGAGCAACACATCAGCCTATCCAATCTTTCCTCATCAGACCCTGCAGCCCAGACTGTGGGGTGACTGGAACTGCACACCATTCTCATGGCTTTAGCTTTTTAAAAGCATTTCCAACATAACATGCTCCTATTTAGTGGAGCAGCTAATAGGACCAAGTATCCCATATGCCTGTTTGAAATCATGGTTTGCTAACCCCACCTTCAGGTACAGTGGATACACAGGAATCTTGACTTGGGGGGTCCTACCAGTCATATCGCAAGCCCTTACTTGTTTGCACTTCCAAGTGCATCACTTCACTTGTGAAAGTTGAATTTTATTTGCCATTGCTCTTCTAGTTGAAGAGTCCATGATGTCCTCCTGCAGGACATGCTGGTCCCTAATTTTTGGTCATCCATGGACAATCATACATTTAAGCCCAAATCATTAAATAGGCACTACAAGCAACAAGGGGGCTTAGCACCAAGCCCACTAAAAGATTTAGCTATAGAAACATGGCTCTACCATCCTACTTTGTTTCATTAATTTGATACAGTGTGACACTTTGCCTTGGATTTTGTCAGATTAGTTTACTGCCAAGACTGCCATGAGGGACTTTATCAAAAAAGTCTAAAGTGCATTACACAATACCCAGGTTACCTCAATTCAATCAAGTATGCCAAAACACTAATTTCCTTCAATTCATGCTAATGCTCCCTGATTAAACTGTCCAAGTACAGATACTGCCCTTCAGTGTAGATGAATGAGTCACCTCTGCAGAGACCTCAGCATAGACAGTGGGACACAAGACCCCTTTGTTAGAATCATTCTATCTTGATGCCCATACTTGAAGTGCTACAACATTGGTATTGTTAAATTTAAATCAGTGATGCAAAACATGCAAGCTGATTTACACTAGTGCTTGTAGTAGAGATTCTGATCTAACATCAGCATCTGTTCCAGGTTTAGGATTCTGTTAAGGAAAGGAGCTGATACAGTAAAGACAACAAGTTATTCTTGATATAGTCTGAGTCCAAGCAGAAATGGACATCTCTGCCAATGCACACTGTGCTTAATAGTTAAAGGAGCTTTAGAAAAAAGAACTCCATGTGTAAAATGCAATCAGCTAAAAAAGAGAAACATTTTTCAAAAGATTAATTCTAGCAAGTGAAATTGAGGGATCTTTGCACAAACTTTTTCCAAAAGCTACTTGCCCAGTGAAGAAAAATTTAAAACAAGTTGCAGGGGCCAAGTCAAGTGCTGATTGTCAGCTGAGTTGGTTAAACCAAGTACTTGTTCAAGACATTTCATTTGGCTCCAAGTGAAAAGTCTTCCTTTTAAGAGGCACAACCAAAATCACTAGGGGCAACTAAGGAAGAGCACTAACATACTGTTATAGAATGGTAACATACTCGGGAAGTAAGGAAAACATCCAACCCTATTTCTGTAACCAGTGTGCTTTCTCCAAGGTTCCTTGCCAGCCCTCAAACTGAAGTACTATGGTTGATGGTGCTTGAAGGAAAAAAGGTTACAAGCTGAAATGTTAACTGGCTTCCTCTCCCAAAAAGGCTATCAAAGCATAGCATTGTCAGCAGTGACAATATTTTGACATCTTGTCATTGTGTGTTTTTTTTTTTAGGAAGGACTTGCATTTAGTACTTTAAGTGATAGATCAATCTTTCCAGACAAAGTCACTTACAGAACACATTTACAGCAAATAGGTCAGTTTAGAGCTCAGAGCAAGCTAGTTGAGGCATAACATTTTATGAGTTGAATGTCTGGAGTATGGTAGCTCAGGGGCATTTGCAATTTCTGCAGGCCACCTTCTGGGTTTTGACTCAAGCAGTTGCACAAGTGCAGATCCAGTTTTATCCAGACTCACCTTTAAGATGGAGCTTGTAAACAAAATGATCAGTACATTTTGTCCTAACTATTTTCCCTTCAAGTTATTTGTCACAGACTAATTGAAATATTAGTGCATTGCTAGCCCTTTGACGTTGATGATCAGAGGAAAATATTTCCTGTCAGAAACAGAATTAGTGGTTTTAATATTTCAGTTACAGGGGTTAGGAATATTCATTTCTAAGGTAGAAGAATAGAGTAAAAGGGAAATTTAGTCAATTCCCAGGATCTGGCATTGCTACACATTTACAAGACAAGTTGCCTATTTGATTATCAATTCTGATAATTTTCAACCAGTTCATTAATTTCAAGCTGCTCAAAATTTGATCCTTTAACAGTTTGAGTTAAAAGTCAATGAAACCTTCAAGACTCAGCTTTTAAAACATCAGAAGTACATACAACCTTCATTTCCCAGCTTCACCTGCTTCTAGTTCACTGCTGGAGCAGTTACTCTGATCCCCTAACTTGTGATAATCTACAACAGTGGCATCTGTCACCCTGCTGCTAATTGCAACCTAGCACATCTGGTGGCAAGTACACAGAATACTCATCACAAAATAATCCACATCACCTATGTATTATTGGTAATCCTATTAATCCAAACTAATCTCAAGTGATGAGACAGTAGTCAGGACAATGCCAGAATCCATTTGAAAGGGTAGGATCACTGGACATTTAGAACATTGGTCATGAGTCATGTTTTTGGAAGGATTACAGCTTGACAGTGAGTTTGTGGGATTGTGTAATGGCTAGACCAGCATTTATTGCTGGTCTAATTGCCCTTTTTAATTTCTACAGTGGGGGTAACAGATCCTTCAGGTTAAAGTTCACACCAACTCTGAGCATCCTACACAGGCCCATCCCACCTAATCTGCACATCCTGAACAGTATGGTCAGTTTATTTTGGCTAATCCACCTAGCCTGCACATGGACTGTGGAGGAAACAAATGCAGACATTAGGAGAATGTGCAAACTCCAGTCAGCTGAAGATGGAATTGAATCTGGGTCCCAGGTGCTGAGGCAGCAGTGCTAACCACTGTGCCACCCTAAACTTAGTTACCCTGGACTGGCACACTGTTCTGTAGGTTGACCTTTGGAAGGGAATTCCAGAACTTGGCCCAGTAATAGTGAAGCAAGTGGTATATTTCCAAGTCACAATAGTGACCAATCCACAAGAAAACACTGGCTTGTCCATCCAGGGATGTGGAAGATTGTTGTTCTCACCTTGCAAACTAAGTTGCTGGAAGAGCTCAGATCTGGCAGCAACTGTGAAGAAAAATCAGGGTTAATATTTCAGGTCCTGTGACCCTTCCTCAGAACCTTGGAACAAACAGTCTGCAAGGTGTTAAGAATCTTGGGTGAATTTCTGCAGTCTTCAGGATGGACAGTCTGTCGCAGCAATGCACACTTAGTTGTACACTGGATGTAGTGCCAGCAAAGCAGACTGTCATTCTAGATGATCAAGCTGGTGTTGTTGGAACTACACCCATCCAGACAAGTGGAGAGTATTCCACTATGTGCTGACTTGTGCCTTGTAGATGGTGGCCAGGCTTTGGGGAGTCCAGTGGAGTTACCTGCTACAGTATTCCTAGCCTTGGACCTGCTCTTGGAGCCTGTTTATGCAGCAATTCCAATTGAGTATTGGTCAATGGTAACCACTTTTGTTAGTGGCTGTTAGTTATGATATCACTATTAAATGTCAAGGGGTGATGGTTAGATTCTCATTGGAGATGAGATTATCTGGCATCTGTGTGGTGCCAACATTTTTCACTTGTCAGCCCAAGCCTGGATATTGTCCAGATGTTTTATTTGAATATGGACAGCTTCAATATTGGAGTTGTGACTAGTGCTGAACACTGCAAACATCCCACTTCTGACTTTGTGTTGAGGGTGGTCATTGAAGCTGTTGAAGATGGTTGGGCCTAGGACCCCAACCTGATGAACTCCTGAAGTCAGATACTAACCTTTAACAATCACAATGAGAGCAGTGTCTCCAACCAGACAGTTTGCCCCTAATATCCATTGATTCCAGTTTTTACAGCTAATGCCATACTTTCTCAAATGCAGCATTGAGGTGAAGTGCTATCACCAAGTCCTGAGGATATTACTAGATTGATTGATGGGGTGGGAGGTGGGATGAAGTACAAGTTGGGGTCTTTGGACTTTTGGAAAGCTTAATGCTACACAGTAGGTTGAACAAAGTCAGCAAGTGGGATTTTAATGTCACTAACAAGGCCAGTACTTGTTGCCCATCCTGAAGTGTAGAGGGCAGTTAAGCATCAACCTCATTACTGTGGCTCTAGAGTTTTGATGTGTAGACTAGACAAGCTGTTTACTTCCTTGAATTAGTTTTACTACAGTCAACAATTTGGAATAAAATCTCAGCATAAAATCTGGCCAATGCTATAAATTGGGAGGGGAAATGTGCAACTGGACCTCAATGTGCTTGTGCACAAGTCACTGAAGGGAAGCATGTAGATGTAGCAGGCAGTAAAGACAAATGGTATGTTAGCTTTCATTGACAGAAGTTGAGTACAGGAGCAGGGATGTGGTGTTGCAGTTACACAGGGCCTTGCTGAGGTCATACCTAGAATATTGCATGCAGTTGTGATCCTCTTCAGAAGGAGGAAGGAGGCTCTTGCTTGGTGTAGAGCAAAGGTTTATCAGTCAAATTCTGGGGATGACAGGACAGACGAGATTGACTAGGTTTGTATTGTTTTTGCTGAAGTTCAGACAAAATGAGGGGCATCTCAGACTTAAAATTCTAACAAGATTGGACAGCGTGGATGTTCTTGATGGTGTGTGTATCCAGAACCAGGGGTCACAATCTGAGTATTTGGGGGTAGACCATTTAGAATAGAGATAGGAGACGTTTCACCCAAAGAGTGGTGAGCCTGTGGAATGCATTACCACAGGAAGTAGTTGATACCAAAACATTGAATGTATTCAAGAGGCAACTATATATAGCCCTTAGAGCAAATAGGATCAAGGTGACGGAGAAAGCAGGATTGGGCTATTGAGTTGGGTGATCAGCCACGTTTGTGATGAATGGCAGAACAGGCCTGAATGGCCTCCTCCTGCTTCTATCTTCTAGGCTTCTAGTAACAAACTTACTTTTAGCCTTCACCTACCAAAGTTAGATTCAAACATGTCCATTAGAATATTAACATGATTGTGCAATAAATTAAATGGAATTGGGATAATGTCTAGAGGATTCATCAACTAAAAAGTGACTAGAAAGACCATATGCATGCAAGTACAGCAAGCAATTCAGAAGGCAAACATTATGTCAGCCTATGGCAAGACAAGTACAGCAAAAAATCTTGCTTCATTTGTAATGAACACCTGAGATTGTACTTGCAGCACAAATGCCTAACAAAGGCATACTTGCTAAAGTGCAGTGGTTGTTCAAGAAATCAGTCTGAATGGATGACTGGGCCTATATTCTCCAGAATTATTGAAAGGCACCCAAGTTTACAAAATTGAGGGAGATTCAGAAAGGAGGTTTGCCCTGCTGTGGGATCTAGAAACAAGGGACAGTCTCAAAGTAAAAGAAATCCATTCAAAGCTGGAGGTGAGGAAGAACATCTTCACTCAGGTGAAGCTTTGGATTCATCCACCCCAAAGGGCAGAGGAAGCTATCATAGTCAGTCTTGAGCTAGCTTATTGATATAGGGACAGTAACGCAAAATCTGCCTTGATAAAAGCCATAGTATATTTAAATGAGATGTCAAATAGCCTCCAGTTTGAGAATTCTACAAATTCACTTAGACAGGAAGAATTTCCTGAGGTAAGTGCACCCTCTTATGCTGAGATTAGAATGAGTGCAGGTTCAAGAACTGAACAGTCTATTCTTGCTCTTATGTCCCTATTGTTCCTACACTGGAGGTGAAAACTATGCTAGATTATCTACACAACCAAAACAAATGCTCAAGGGAACTACATTAATTTCTTCCCATTAAAACAATTCTGAAGTCTTGGATAGCCATGGCTGTGGTTAGCACTGTTGCCTCAGCACCAGAGGCTAGGTGGTTGCAGTTTGTGCATTCTCCCAGTGTCTGCATTGGTTTTTATCAGGTGCTCTTTTCCTTTTAAAGGGAGTCCAAAGAAGTGCAGGTTTGGTCAATTGACCACATTAAATTGCCCTGTGGTGTCCAGGAAATTAGATTAGCCATGGTAACTGCAAGGTTACAACATATGATTTTGACAGATACTGAGGGCTGTTGCAGATTCAAAGGGCCAAATAGCCCATTTCTACATTGTAGAGATTCTGCAACCACACAAGTGAAAGCCTCAAAATTGAGCAGATTAAACTGAATTTTACAGCTTGCATTGCATTATAGCAGCCTATTTACCACACAGGATACTGCTGTCAGGCAAGATGCTAAATATCCTTCCATTCATAAGGATTGAACACTGAAGCTAACTTCAGTGTTGCCAGGTACCAGCCCACACTTGCAAAACAACTAAAAAGGCCTGTCAGATGCAGTTATGCTAGGATTGTCCAGCTGGTGCAGCCCAGAATAAGCTACTGGGTACACTGACCACAGATCCTAGACACCAGCAATAGAAGTTGCTTAGAGGGCACAGGGTTGAGAAACTTAGGTTTAGCAGTGTTCTACATTCCAACAGCCTAGAATCAACTTCTGCAGCTTGGGGTAAACATTCATTTTCCACAACACTAGCTCTTGTTAGAACCATCCTTCCAAAACAGTGGCATCATATTAACAACTTCACTTATTCAAGGGTAGACACTATTGCAGCTCATGACCAAGAGTAATTCATGAAATATTAACTCATCTATTCACTGCACCTTGGCTAAGCTGCAGACTTGTTCCTTGCCTTTTCAAGATCAGATGCCCAACTTTTTTGCATTAGGACACTTCTGCATCAGCAAAGTTATAACTGGCACTGTTTTACCCACTTAAAGTGTCAAGAGTAGTCCCTTGGACAGCCAGTCACTAATAGACATTAATTCATACGCAACAACAAGGTGGCGAACTGGAACAACACAAAAGTCAAAACAGCCAAGGTTTTACCCACTTAAAGTGTCAAGAGTAGTCC
>NC_063333.1:1754924-1771348 GCF_021869965.1 Rhincodon typus
ATGAAGGGAGTAGATAAGATAGAAGCAGGGAGGTTGTTCCCACTGGCAGGTGAAACTAGAATAAGGGAGCATCGCCTCAAAATAAGGGGAAGCAGATTTAGGACTGAATTGTGGAGGAATGTCTTCACCTAAAGGGTTGTGAATCTGTGGAATTCCCTGCCCAGTGAAGCAGTTGAGGCTTCCTCATTGAATGTTTTTAGAGCTAAGGTAGACCATTTTTTTTGAACAGTAAAGGAATTAAAGGCTATGGTGAGAGGGTGGGTAAGTGGAGCTGAGGCCATGAAAAGATAAGTCATGATCTTATTGAGTATCGTAGCAGGCTCGAGGGGCCAGATGGCCTACTCCTGCTCCTGATTCTTATGTAACAGGAAACATTGTTCATGTTGGTGATTGTTTATGAACACAGTTTTGGCTGTTTGTATAGGGGCAGTGTTTTTCAACTTTTCTTACTGGCTGAGTTATCTCTGAGCTTCTGGTAGATAATCGGTAGCTGAACTGTTTACCTTTCTCCCTGAAAGCAAATAAATGAGTTGAACCTTCTGAGTTAAAAGCTTGCGTGGGCAGAAAGTAGGAGCTGATGTGACATCACAAGTGTAACTGTACATATGCAGAGGGATCTGTGTTAGGAATATACATTCCTTATTCTGAACTGCGTCCCCTGCTTTGAGATCCTCAACATGATCTACCCAGGCGAGTTCTGTTTTTGAAAAAAGGAATTTTGAAAGTTTCTGTAAGATCACCTCTTATTCCCCTCCACTCGAGTGAATCCATTCCCAGTTTCCTCAGCCTGCCTTCGTAGGGCAGTCCCACCATATCGGGGATTAATCTGGCAATCCTCTACTGCACTCGCTCTACAGCAGGTATGTCCTTCTTGGGTAAAGAGACTAAAATTGTGGACACAACTACAAGACTGTGTCATCATGCCTTCTGTGTCTCTGGGTCAAATACCTGGAGCTCCCTCCCTGCTAACTGACCCCACATGGACTGCAGACTAACAAAAAGGCGTCTCACCATCACCTTCTCAAAGGCACTTAGGATGGGTAATAAACACTGGCCCACCCAACAATGTCCATGTTCTGTGAACAAATTTTTTTTTTTTTTTAAGAAAAACTCCTTGTATATGAATCATGCAGGCGCTAATTATACTCTCAAATATTGCAATTCCTCACCGGTGTGACATCCTGAAGGGGTCCACCTGCTTACACTGGCTTCAGCAAGACTAGACTACAGTTCCTATGGAGTTCCAAGGGGTTATCTCTGTACAGTTTAATTTCTACGGGACTGGTAAGGATAGTGAAAGTCAGCAGGTTTTGTATGTGAATGTAAGCATTCCACTGCCGATCTTGTCAGTTCACTGTCTAATACAAAGACCTGCGTGATGGGAGCAGGTTCCAGTGCAAGAGGTGCCATGCTTTTAGATTGAAGCAGCAGCATGTTGGGGTTTCTGAATTCTGGACAGACAGATTCATTCTTCTCCTCTTTCTTTTTTGAATCAACAGGAAAAAGGAAGAAGGGAAGAATGTTTGTCTACGGTCAGCGCACAGAGACTTGCCTTGGCAGAGACTGACAGGCTGTTACCCTCTGACTAACAGACTGTGGTCCTCCGACCTACCTGTCCATTGGAGACTACATCAGGGGGAGGTGATGGGCAGGAGGTTTGTGATGGAGCTTCGCACTGGCACAGATACCAAGATGCCAAAGCCCTGTTTCCCAGCCTCGTACCTCCACAGTGCAAGGACCCAGCTTTCTGTTTGCACAGCTGTCAGTAACCGAGCCAGGGTGAACTAAGGGGCACTTGACGGATAACCTGGACTCTGCATTGTGTACTGTCACTTAAATGAGTTATAGAAATAGCAACCAGTGAAAGATCTGATATTTGGAGTGCATGCCCACACTCTACTACCATTTATTGAATGATTAGGGCAGATTTTACAGGTGGGAAGTATTCGCTTCCAGAATGTTCAGCTAATGAATGTACAACCAAGAGAGGATTATTTTGTTATTTCCGTTCGTGAACAAATTAAAATAGAAACACTGATTTCAGTAGATGCAATGAGCTTATTAGTTCCTTCATTTCAAAGCATATTGTGTTTCTGGTCTCTTGTTGGTCAGAAAGGTGTCATGCTGCAGGTCAAATAGAATACTCCCATGTTCCTGCTTGAATGATCTTTCTGAATACTGTCATAGTTCTGGTCAAACACCAGTCAGAATGCTGCAACTCTGTCCCGTCGGAGGGTCAGTGCTGGGGGAGCGCCGCACTCTTTGTAAAAAGGAGCTGCATCATGGAAACAAGCCATTTACCCCTCCTTTCAGAGTCGGTATTTGCTCTCCAAACAAGAAAATTGCTCTCAACACCTTTACTTGGTCAGTTCTCATTTCCATTGATTCCTTGTTTCTATCCTCCTCTTTCCAATCTTACCTTCTGCCTCAATCACTAATCCTGGGAGTGAATTCCAGAATCTTACAATGAAGAAATTTCTCTTTTGCTCAGCTCTAAGTTGTTTCTATTTTACGTTGTGGTCTGCAGTCCCAGATAGGACCCCTATCCCCGAAAAGACTTTTTTTTACCAAAACTTTCCATTTTGCCCTCATCAGAGCACATGCTAGAATGTCAAATCTCAGACAGATTATCTTGTGGCAGAAAGGCGTGCTGATTGGTTGGCAAGTTCATTGAAGCTATGGATAAAGCGGGGAGTGCCTTGACCAATCAGCATTGACTTGCAAAATGAGCACCCTTCCCTCCTGAAGTATAAATTGTTGTCCTGGTTTGGAATTTGGCATTCTTGTAGTTGTCCTGATGAGTGCAAGATGAAAAACTTCAACAAAATGTCACTTTTTTTTTTTGTTTTATACAAGATTCAAATCCTTAACTAATGAAGTAGTTCTCTTCCTATGTATCTCACTCCATACTTGTTCAGTCTTCAAAAACTTGTTTCTGGGAAAGAGCAGAAAATATATATTGCAAGTCATTAATTCTTTTTGCCGAAGTTAAGACAGCATCTTGACAACTCTGTATCGCTTCAAAGACTCCCTATCCTCCAAATCTATACATTGTACTCTAACAAAGGTCTTTTTAAGGTTTTTTTTCTAGGGTAATCATTGGTTCTCTTTTGTGTTAGATAAATCAACCAAATTTCATTTTCCTCCCCTTGGAGAGGCACTGGTGTAGTGATGGTGTCTCTGGGCTAGTAACACAGAGGCCCAGGTCTTGGAGACATGAGTTCAAATCCTGCCACAGCAGTTGGTGGAATTTAGATTTAATCAATAGATTTGAAATTTAAAACCAGTGTAATGTTGATGAGGAAGCCCTTGTGATTAGCATAGAAACCTAGCTAGTTCACTAATGTCTTTCTGCCCTTCTTATCTGGGCTGGTTTACACGTGACTCCAGACCCACTGTCTCTTCGCTGCTGTCTGAGACAGCCCAGCAAGCCAACCAGCTCAGCGGCAATTTTAGGGGTTTTTTGTTCCTCTTAAAAAGAGGTGGGAAGGTAAGTGGTGAGAATGCCACATGGAATCTGGTGAGGGATTCAGACAGGTTAAACAAGTGGGGAGGGAGAAAACTTGGCAGATGGCATATGTGAAGTTAAGCACTTCGGCAGAAAGAATAGAAGAGCTGAATATTAATTAATTAAATGGAAAAAGACTGCAGAAAAGCTACAGAACAGGGAGTCCTCGTGCATAAATCTCAAAAAGCTAGCATCCAAGTTCAGCAGGTAACAGATGACCAATGGAATGTTGGCTTTTATTTGAAAGGGAATGGAGTATAAAAGTCAGGAGGTTTTGCTAAAACTACGCAAGGCACTAGTCAGACCACAGCTGTTTACTGTGAACAGTTTTGGGCCCCTTATCTAAGGAAAGATAAACTGACATCAGAGACAGTCCAGAGAAGGTTCATTTGGCTGATCCCAGGTATGGAGAGACTGTGTTATAAGGAAAGGTTGAGTAGATTGGGCCTGTACTTATTCAAGTTTAGTAGAATGAGAGGTGACCTTATTGAAACATACAAGATTCTTAGGAAATTTGCAGGGTAGACGTGGAAAGGTTGTTTACCCTCAGGAGAATGTAAGACAAGAGGGCAGCATCTTGGAATAAGGGGATGTCCATTTAAGGCAACAATGAGGAGGAATTTCTGCTCTAAGGGTAGTGAATCTGGCATTCTGTATCACCGAGGGCTGTTGAGGTTGGGTCATTAAAGTACGTTCAGGGCTGAGATGGACAAGTTTTTAATCAGTTAGGGAATTGAGGGTTATGGGAATACGGCAGGAAAGTGGAGCAGAGGATCAGGTCGGCCATGATCTCATTGAATGGCGGAGCAGACTCGATGGGCTGAACGGCCTACGTCTGCTCGGGCAGCGATGCCCACATCACAAAGTACAAACTGAAAGATCCTCGCACTTTCTCCTCCTCGAGTTTTCTATTATTGACCTAATAATTCCGTGAAGCAGAGTTCAAATCTCAGCATGGCAGTTTTTGAATTTCATTTCAGTTTCCTGATTGAGGTTTTTAAAGTTACAAATGGTTTGTGCACGGTAGGTGTAGAGACAATGGAAGCTTAGAGGCTGGACTATCAGCCAAGTGGGAACGGTAAGATATCGTGAAAAGCTTAGGTGTGGTCTAACTGTGGTTCCCACACTTTAGGACGGAAGTGAGGGTCCTAAAGAGTGTGAAGGAGGATTACCAGGTGCTTCCAAGGTTTTGGGAGGGGGATATTTTAGTTGCAAGATTCAGTTGGAGAAACTGGGTTTGTTCTCCTTGGACTAAAGGAGATTGTGATGAGATTTAACGGAAATCTATAAGAATAGGACAGGCATGGGTAAGAGAGACGAGGAAAAATGTCCTTTTAGCTGATAGCACAGGAGGTGGGAACACAGATTTAAGATTTTGGGTAAGAGATTCAGGGGAACTGTGAAGAACTTTTTTTCTGCAGGAAAGTGGTGATGACCTGGAACTAGCTGCCCATGAGGGTGGAGGAATTGGAAACTGGATGGGGACTAGTGGAAAATTAACCTACACTATTATGGGAATCAAGTGGGAGTGACAGGATGTATCCAAGGGGAAGCAACGTGGGCTCGGTCAGCTGAAGGGTCTCTTGCTGTGCCATTTTTGACTCTGAGACAAATGAAGTGGGAGGAGGGTCATGTTGAGTAGAAACAGTAGTACATATTTGTTGAGCTGAGTCACCTGTTTCTGTACTGGATATTCTGTGTCATTGTACTTAATCAATTAATAACAGAATTATATCAATGTTGATAACCATAAAACTGTTGGATTATCATAAAGTCCCAATTGATTCATTAGTGTACCTTAGGGAAGGGAATCTGCCCTCCCTAACCACAGCAAAGGGTACTTTTGACCATCCAGATAAATAACCCAACAGCCCACAGGGGTGTGTTCCAGGTAATGTCTTATCACCAGCACCTTCTGCAAGCCTTTGGGGTTTGTTAGTCAGTAGGCTGCCCGTAACAGTGACATACACAGCTTGTGAATGCATACAACTTTTTAAATTCACTCGTTGCTGATTAGTCCTGACTGTCCTGTCTGGAAGGCCATTCTTAGCTCTTCACTCAGTCACAGTCAGAGGGAAGTTTGATTGCTTGCTTGATTGGTTTATTGTCAAGTGTACAGCTTTGTTGGCGAGCGGTACAGGAAGATCATAGTGAGCAAGGCCATACAGATCATAGGGTGGAGAAAAAAAACATAAAGGTTACATTGCACAGGGTGTGCCCTAGGCAAGATTAGTGTTATATGAGGCTAGACAGTCCATCAGTCTGATAATGGCTGCTACTGCGTTAGTGGTGGAGGGAGTGGATGCTTGTGGATGTGGTGCCAATCAAGCAGTCTGTTTTATCTTGGATGGTGTCAAGCTTCTTGAGTGTTGTTGGGGCTGCACTCATCCAGGCAAGTGGGGAGTATTCCATCACACTCCTGACTTGTGCCTTGTAGATGGTGGACAGGCTTTGAGGAGTCAGGAGATGAGTTACTCGCTGCAGTATTCCCAGCTTCTGACCTGCTCTTGTAGCCACTGTGTTAATGTGGTGAGTCCAGTGAGTTTCTGGTTAAATGTAACCCCCAGGATGTTGATAGTGGGGGATTCTGTGATGGTAACACCATTGAATGCTAAGTGGTGGTGGTTAGATTGTCTCTTATTGGTGATGGTCATAGCCTGGCATTTGTGTGGCGTGAATGTCACTTGCCACTTGTCAGCCTAAGCCTGGATATTGTCCAGATCTTTTGCATGTGAACATAGACTGCTTCAGTATCTGAGGAGTCACGAATGGTGCTGAACATTGAGCAATCATCGGCAAATGTTCCCAATTCTGACCTTAGGATGGAGGGAATGTCATTGATGAAGCAGCTGAAGATGGTTGGGCCTAGGACACTACCCTGAGGAACTCCTGCAGAGATGTCCTGGAGCTGAGATGACTGACCCCAAACAACCACAACCATCTTCCTATGTGTCAGGTCTGACTCCATCCACCGGAGCGTTTGCCCCCTGATACCAATTGATTCCAGTTTTGCTCGGGCTCCTTGATGCCACTCTCAGTCGAATGCAGCCTTGATATCAAGGGCTGTCACTCTCACCTCACCTCTGGAATTCAGCTCTTTTGACCATGTTTGAACCAAGGCTGTAATGAGGTCAGGAGCTGAGTGACCCTGGCGGAACCCAAACTGGGCGTCGCTGAGCAGGTGCTGCTTGATAGCGCTGTTACAGACACCTTCCATCACTTTACTGATGATCAAGAGGAGACTGATGGGGCGGTAAATGGCTGGGTTGGATTTGTCCTGCTTTGTGTGTGCAGGACGTACCTGGGCAATTTTCCACACTGTCGGGTAGATGCCAGTGTTGTAACTGTACAGGAACACCTTGGCTAGGGGAGCGGCAAGTTCTGGAGCATAAGTCTTCAGTACTATTGCTGGAATGTTGTCAGGGCCTGTAGCCTTTGCAGTATCCAGTGTCTCCAACCGTTTCTTGATATCACGTGGAGTGAATTGAATTGGCTGAAGACTGGTATCTGTGACACTGGGGACCACTGGAGGATGGAGAGATGGATTATCCACTTGGCACTTCTGGCTGAAGATTGCTGCGAATGCTTCAGCCTTATCTTTTGCCCTGATGTGCAGGGCTCTTTCACCATTGAGGATGGGGATATTTGTGGAGCCTCCTCCTCCAGTGGGTTGTTTAATTGTCCACCACCATTCACAACTGGGTGTGGCAGGACTGCAGAGCTTAGATCTGATCCATTGGTTGTGGGATCACTTAGCTCTGTCTATCACTTACTGCTTTCGCTGTTTGGCGTGCAAGTATTCCTGTTTGGTGGCTCCACCAGGCTGATGCCTCCTCTTCAGGTATGCCTGGTGCTGCTCCTGGCCTGCCCTCCTGCGCTCTCCATTGAACCAGGGTTGATCCCCTGGCTTGATGGTAATGGTTGAGTGGGGGATATACCGGGCCATGAGGTTACAGATTGTGCTGGAGTACAATTCTGTTGCTGTTGATGGCCCACAGCGTCTCATGGATGCCCAGTCTGGAGTTGCTAGATCTGTGAGAAGTCTGTCCCATTTAGCACGATGGTAGTGCCACACAACACAATGGAGGTTGTTCTCAATGTTAAGGCGGGACTTCATCTCCACAAGGACAGAGTGATGGTCACTCTTACCGATACTGTCATGGACAGATACATCTGCAGTTGGCAGATTGGTGAGGATGAGGTCTTGTATGTTTTTCCCTCTTGTTGGTTCCCTCATCACCTGCTGCAGACCCAGTCTAGCAACTATGTCCTTTGGGATCTGACCCGTTCGATCAGTAGTACTGCTGCCGAGCCACTCTTTGCGGTGGACATTGAAATCCCCTACCCAGAGTACATTTTGTGCCCTTGTCATCCTCCGTGCTTCCTCCAAGTGTTGCTCAACATGAAGGAGTACCAATTCACCAGCTGAGGGAGGACGGTACGTGGTAATCAGCAGGAGGTTTCCTTGCCCATGTTTAACCTGAAGCCACGAGACTTCATGGGGGTCTGGAGTCAATATTGAGGACTCCCAGAGTAACTCACTCCAGACTGTATCCCATGTGCCGCCCCCTCTGCTGGGTCTATCCTGCCGGTGGGACAGGACATATCCAGGGATAGTGACGGTGGTGTCTGGGACATAGTCATACTCACAGAATCATACCTTACAGACAATGTCAGGGTGTTGCTTAACTAGTCTGTGAGACAGTTCTCCCAACATTGGCACTAACCCCCAGATGTTAGTGAGCAGGACTTTGCAGGGTCAACAGGGCTGTTTCTGCTGTTGTCTTTTCTGGTGCCTAGGTCGATGCCAGGTGATCCGTCCAGTTTCGTTTCTTTGGGACTTTTTAGTGATTGATACAAGGGAGTGGCTTGCTAGGCCATTTCGGAGGGCAGTTGAGAGTCAACCACATTGCTGTGGGTCTGGAGTCACATGTAGGCCAGACCAGGTGAGAGTGGCAGATTTCTTACCATGAAGAACATTAGTGAACTAGGTAAGTTTTTCCAACAATCGACAATAATTTCAGTGATCAGTAGATTTGTAATTCCAGATTGTATTTTATTGAATTCAAATTCCACCATCTGCTACGTTGGGATTCGAACCCACTACAATTATTATTGCTGTAGATTATTAAAAAGAGAGACATTGCAGAAACTGTTTGTCTGGCGTGCGTCAGGACATGCACAATAATGTTAAATTTCAAACTATCACAAGAATTTATACTGTAGGAGAATGAAGGTTGGCAAGTTGACTGGTTTGAGACATTCCCGTGGAGTAAACAGGGATCTTGAAAAGCTGATTGACCCCCATTGTTTCAGCATGGTAATCTAGGCCAATCAGAATTGACTTGCCAAATCAGAGATAGTAGGAACTGCAGATGCTGGAGAATCTGAGATAACAAGGTGTAGAACTGGATGAACACAGCAGGCCAAGCAGCATCAGAGGAGCAGGAAGGCTGACGTTTCGGGCCTCGACCCTCCTTCAGAAAAAGCAGTTCAAGAAGGCAGCTCACCACCACCTTCTCAAGGGGCAACTAGGGACGGACAAGAAAGGGTCTAGGCCCGAAACGTCAGCCTTCCTGCTCCTCTGATGCTGCTTGGCCTTCTGTGTTCATCCAGCTCTACACCTTGTTATGACTTGCCAAATCAGCCTCCTTTTTTCCTGAAACATGCGTTGGTGTGATGCATTTGTATTATGGCATTCTTGCATTTGTCCTGATATGTACAAGATGGAAAGTTTCAATAACACCACTGTGTTTACAATAAGAATCAAATGCTTGACTACTGGAAATAATTATTGTCTTATGTACCTTACTCCAAACAGCTGTAATCTTCAGAACTTTCACCCATTATCTCTCTTCTGTGCACAAAATTAAAGATATATTACAAGTCTTTAGTTGTATTTACTTCCTCATTTTAGACATTTCATTTCTGACAAATCCATGTTGTACCCTCTTTAAACCATTTCTATGTAACAATCATTTATACAATTGGAGGAAAAGGAAATAGCTGGTTGGCAAGTCAACTCTGATAGGCTAAGGTGTTACCATGGAGAAAGCAGTGGGGATCTATGCAACCCCCAGCTCCTGGATGTGGGTGCCACTGGCTGGGCCCAGCATTTCTTGCCCATCCCTAGTTGCCCCTTGAGAACGTGGTGGTGAGCTGCCTTCTTGAACCACTGCAGTCCCTGTAGTGTAGGTAGACACACGCACAATGCCCTTAAGGAGGGAATTCCAGGATTTTGACCCAGCGACAGTGATGGAACAGCAATATATTTCCAAGGCAGGACGGTGAGTGATCGGAGGGGAAGTTGTAGGTGGTGGTGTTCCCATGTATCTGCTGTCCTTGTCCTTCTGGATGAAAGTGATTGTTGATTTAGAAAGAAAATTTAAAAGCAAAATACTACAGATGCTGGAAATCCAAAACAAATGCAAATATGCCAGAGAAACCCAGCAGGTCTGGCAGCATCTGTGGGGAGAGAAACAGAGTTAATGACACTCCTTCTGAAGAAGAGTCATTTCAGACTCAACATTAACTCCGTTTCTCTCTCTACAGGTGTTGCCAGACCTGATTAGTTTCTCAAACAATTTCTGTGTTTGTTATGGATTTGGAAAATGCTATCTAAGCACTCTTAACAAATTTCTGCAGTGCGTCTTGTAGATGGTATATGCTATTGATACTGAGCTTCACTGGTGAAGGAATTGGATGTTTGTGGATACGATGCTTCGCGTGTTGTTGGAGCTGCACCTATCCAGGCAAGTGGGGAGTATTCCATCCCACTCCTGACTTGTGCCTTGTAGATGGTGGACAGACTTTGGAGAGTCAGGAGGTGCCGCAGTATTCCCAGTTTCTGGCCTGCTGTTATAACCACTGTATTGATATGGTTGGTTCAGTTCATTTTCCAGTGAATGGTAACCTCCAGGATGTTGGTAATGGGGGGATTCAGTGATGATAATGCCATTGAATGCCAAGGGGCATTGGTTAGATTTGTCTTTTATTGGGAATGGTCATTGTCTGATGTTTGTGCAGTTTGAATGTCAATTGCTAATTTTTAGCCCAAGGCCTGGATATAGTCCATATCCTGTTGCATATGAATATGGACTTCTTCAGTACCTGAGAAGTCACAAATGGTATTGAACATTTTTTAATCAATGGACCTTATGATGGAGGGAAGGTCATTGGTGAAGCAGCTGAAGATGGTTGGGCCGAGGGCACTACCTTGAGGACCTCCTGCAGAGACGTCCTGGAGCTGAGATGATTGACCTCCAACAACTACAACCATCTTCCTATGTGTCAGGTATGACTCCAACCACCAGAGAGTTTGCCTCCTGATGCCCACCGATTCCAGTTTTGCTCGGGTTCCTTGATGCCACACCTGGTCGAATGCAGCCTTGATGTCAAGGGCTGTCACTCCCACCTCACCTCTGGAATTCAGCTCTTTTGTCCATGTTTGAACCAAGGCTGTAATGAGGTCAGGAGCTGAGTGGCCCTGGCGGAACCCAAACTGGGCGTCACTGAGCAGGTTATTGCTGAGCAGGTGCTGCTTGTTGCAAATGCTTCAGCCTCAACTTTTGCAGCATCATTGAGGATGAGTATATATGAAAAGCCTCCTACTCCTGCAAGTTGTTTAATTATCTACCATTCAAGAGCTAATGTGACAGGGCTGCATAGCTTAGATCTGATCCCTGAGTTGTGGAATCTCTTAGCCCTGTTTATTGCTTGCTGTCAATGTTGAGAACTCCCATTGTAAATCCCTCCCAACTGTATCCCATTGTTCTGCCATCTGCTGGTGGGACAGGATATAACCATCACCATCCTGGACTGTGTCTGGGACATGGTCTGTAAGGTATGATTCCATGAGTGTGAATATCTGGCTATTGCTTGGCTAGTCTGCGAGACAGCTGTCTCAATTTTATCACTAGCTTTTGGATGTTAGTAATGAGGACATTGCAGGGTCTGAGTCATGGGTAAGCCAGACCAGGTAAGGATGGCAGATTTCCTCCCCTAAAGAATATTACTCAGGTTTATACAATATTTATTTTATATGAAGATTGTCCATAGTCATCATCAGTCTTTTAATTTCAGAATTTTGTTTCATTGAGATTCTGCCTTAGCAGGATTCAAACCTAAGTCTCTGAATTACTATTCCAACAGCAATATTACAGCACCACTATGCCTCCCCATTTAATTCAAAAAGGGCACAAGACTGGAACTTTTTTTTTGTTTGCTGAGAATGGCTTCCCTGTGTATGTTGCTTCTAGCAGCATAAATGAGCCATGTTGCTAACTCACTGATTTTATAAATTGTTAGCATCATACAGCATGGAAACAGACCCTTCAGTCCAACCAGTCTGTGCTGAATATAATCCCAAACTAAACTAGTCCCACCTGCCTGCTGCTAGCCCATATCCCTCCAAACCTTTCCTATTCATGTATTTATTCAAATGTCTTTTAAACACTGTAATTGTACCCACATTCACCACTTTCTCAGGAAGTTCATTCTGCATGCGAAACATGCTCTAAAAAAATTTGCTCCTAATGTTTTTTCTAAATCTCTCGCCTCACCTTTAAAAAGTGTCCCCTTCTCTTGAAACCCCTTCTGCCCCCTCATCCTAGGGAAAAGACACCTACCATTAACCCATCTATACCTCTCATGATTTTATAAACTTCCATAAGGTCACCTCTCAACCTCCTCCGCTCCAGTGAGAGACATCCCAACCTATCCAGCCTTTCCTTAGAACTCAAACCCTCCATACTGGCAACCTCCTGGTAAATCTCTTCTGAGCTTCCTCCAGCTTAATTATATCTTTCCTACATCTGGGTAGCCAGAACTGGACACAGTATTCCAGAAGAGGCCTCACCAATGTCCTGTACAACCTCAACACAACGTCCCAACTCCTATAGCCAAAGGACTGAGCAATAAAGGCAAGCGTGCTAAATGCCTTTTTAACCTACTTGTCTATATGTGACACAAACTTCAGAGAATTATGTACCTGAACCCCCTAGGTCCCTCTGTTCTACAACGCTGCATAAGGCCCTGCCTTTAATTGTAAAGGCCCTACCCTTGTTGTACCAAAATGCAATACCTCGCATTTATCCAGATTGAACTCTACCTGCCATTTTTCAGCCCATTGACCCATTTGATCGGGATCCCTTTATAATCTTAAAAAATCTTTTTCATTGTCTATTGTGCCACCAATTTGGGTGTAGCTATTGGTGCACTCGATTGTTTAACAAGTGGAGCTCAAACGCATTAAGAGTAGACATTCTGGGTTTTCTAAGTGCGGCCTGTTTGATAGCTGTAATGTAATCTGGTCTGTGGTGTAGCGACCAGTGACGCTGTTGGTTTGTGCTTTCACTTTTTTACTTCAGGAGCTGGAGGAAAGGCGCCTGCGGAATTATCAGAGCCTCCTGAAGCTTGATGGCCAGCACCTCGTCTTCAATTGTGAGCCCTTTGAATGCCGTATCTGCCTGTCGGATGTGAAGCTGGGGGAAGGCATTGTGCTGCGAGACTGCCTGCACTCCTTCTGCAGGTGCGAGGACCCACAAACTGCCTTTCTCCCCCTTACAGCTGCTGCCGTGTCATCGTCGGAACTCCTTAACTTTCTCTCCTTTCTTTTTGCACTGTACTTTTGCTTTTTCTCTTTTCACACACACTGGAGGGGGTGCAAAGGAGGTTCACTCGGTTGATTCCGGAGTTGAGGGGGTTGGCTTATGAGGAGAGACTGAGTAGATTGGGATTATATTCATTGGAATTCAGAAGATTGAGGGGGGATCTTATAGAAACATATAAAATTATGAAGGGAATAGATAAGATAGAAGTAGAGAGGATGTTTCCACTGGCAGGTGAAGCTAGGACAAGAGGGCATAGCCTCAAGATTAGAGGGAGCAGATTTAGGACTGAACTGGGAAGGAATTTCTTCACCCAGAGGGTTGTTAATCTATGGAATTCCTTGCCCAGTGAAGTAGTTGACGCTACTTCAGTAACCACTTTTAAAAAAAAAGGTAGATTTTTTTTGAACAATAAAGGAATTAAGGGATACGGTGAGAACGCGGGTAAGTGGATCTTAGTCCACGAAAAGATCAGCCATGATCTTATTGAATGGCGGAGCAGGCTCGAAGAGCCAGATGGCCTACTCCTGCTCCTAGTTCTTATGATATTGTTCTTCACCTACCTCCTGTATGAAGTTAGGTCACGAGTCAGCAGAAATCTCATTAAATGGTGATAGGCAGACATTCTGATAACTCAGTAACAGTAGAGGAGTCTGGGGAGAGAGAGGTGGTGTTGAGGTTATAGCCATTACTGAGTGCCGGCCTGTAGATGGGCAATAGGAAGGAGTTGGAGCCCGAACCTTGGGGAGCAATCTAGGATAACCATGTAGGGACAGGAGCAGAGGCCCCTATCGTCAAGCTGGATGAGCGGTAAGGTGCTGGAAGAGGATGATGTAGGTCAGAAGCTGCAGAAAGGTCAGGAAGGACATATGGATAATCGATTTTGAAAGGGAATTGAATGGACCCTATTCTCTGGAGCAGGGACAGAGCAGGGGAATGGGACAGATGACATTGCACTGCAGAGAATCGGCATGGATTCGATGAGCTGAATGACCTCCTGTGCCATAAATCATCACTTTATTATGAGATCGATCCAGTGAAGAGTGCGCTGCATTGCTGCGGGACTGGATTCACACAAAAACCACATCGGTTTTTTTTCTCGGAAGGGCATCTGTTGGGTTTTGAAGATGTCAATCCAGCAGTTTCATGGTCATTCTTACAGAGGCCCAACTTTGCATTTTCAGATTGTTTTGCAATTCTCCAGCTTCCCTGGAAGGATTTGAACCTGTGTTTACTTAGACAGGAATGCAGTCACTACTGTGCAGGGTGAAGGCAATGTTTAGGGGGAGACACTGAGCCATTCATTCCTGAAGCCAGTGTGACTGCACTTCAGGACTGGGTTGTGTTGTGGTTAGGGAAAGTGGAACCTTAGAGTGAGCCTCGAAACCCCTAATTGTCAGTGCACAGCCAGTTGGCCAGTCTTCCTGCTTCTGATTGTTCCCCTGTGGGGCAGCTGAGGAAGATCAGATTGCACCTATCCGAGAAAGCCTTATGGCCAAATAGCCTATTGATTCACTATTTGGACCTCGCATTCAAAAACCTAGTTACGGGGTAATATACCAACCAGGCCCCAGCTGTTGTGGTTGTACTCTATAACAAGGAACATGGTCCATATGTTTATAAACCCCCAACACGACCTCCAGGATTTCCTAAACCACTTTACAGTCAATGGAGCATAGTGACTGTGGTAGTGATGATCTGTCTAGAGGGCTGATCCTCTGCTCATGTCTTCCTGCCCCTCAGTCCTGTTTTTCCCTCTTCAGTTGCTTGTGGGATCCTCTTATTTCAATTTAATTGAGTGATGGGACTTGGGAAAGAGTACGTAAGCAGGTATCCCACTGCCTTCCTCATGCCTGTGTATGTGTTATAGAGATGTACAGCATGGAAACAGACCCTTTGGTCCAACTCGTCCATGCTGACCAGATATTTTAAATTTAATTTGCCAGCACTTGGCCAGTATCTGTCTAAACCCTTCCTATTCATATACCCATCTAGGTACCTTTTAAATGTTTTAATTACACCAGCCCCTACCACTTCCCCTGGCAGCCCGGTCCATACACATGCGTGCTTCAAGGAATATGAGCCCTCTACCTGAAGAATTCTCCACCTGGGAGCATCCTTTGCCCCTTGAGGTTTTGAGTTGCCTGGAGGAGAACCTGCACATTTGGCTGAGACTCTTAAGCTTGAGCACAGGCACCTTTCCTGGGCATGGGATGACCACCCTCTATAACCCTGCAGTGTTGTTATGATGCAGGAAATTCAGCAACCATTTGGTGGTACTGATGAGATGGCATCCTGTTTTAGTGGCTAGGAATGAAGAAATGCTGGGGTGCACGTGTTGAGAAGGTTAGTTATAAACACCGGTGTGGTATCCCTGGATTTGTTGATAGAGTCCAAAAGCAAAGGAGTGTTGGTGAATCTGTTTTTTAAAAAAACAAAATCACTCGTTTGGTTTTCACTGATGTATTACACCCGTTTCTGGGCACCATGTTGTTTTGGGCGAGTGGGATCTTCCTGTGTGTGAATTGGCTGCTGCTGCATTTCCTACAACAGCATTGCAGGCTGTTTGATGCCTGTGGTGGGGAGATTGGCATTGTCCCTGCCCTTTTCTGAGCCTTCCCAGGCCCAGTGTGATGTGAAGGCATTGGAGGAGTTCTGGTTTGTTGAATGACACATTTGAAGCTTAGGTGACCTAAGATGGGCTGAATGGCCTCCGTCCGTTCACTCGGGTGTTGTTGATGGAGGGTTACATAAGGATGTTACAGAGATGGCATTAATAATCTTCATTGTGCCTGACTGCCATCTGCAGAGATTGTCTCAAACAGCTGATCCAGAGCAGCACTGACCCACAGGTGCCCTGTCCGTACAGAGATGATAGCTACGCATGTGACAGCAAACTGCAGGAGCGCGAGATCCGAGCGGTGAGTACCTGCTGGACCCAGGGAAGGGGTGTGGGCTGGGGGTCTGGGTACCGAGTGCCCTCTGGACCCAGGGAAGGGGTGTGGGCTGGGTACCGAGTGCCCTCTGGACCCTGGGGAGGGGAGTGGGCTGGGGGTCTGGGTACCGAATGCACTCTGGACCCAGGGAAGGGGCGTGGGCTGGGTACCGAGTGCCCTCTGGAACGTTGGGAGTGGGCTGGGGGTCTGGGTACCGAGTGCCCTCTGGACCCTGGGGAGGGGAGTGGGCTGGGGGTCTGGGTACCGAATGCACTCTGGACCCAGGGAAGGGGCGTGGGCTGGGTACCGAGTGCCCTCTGGAACGTTGGGAGTGGGCTGGGGGTCTGGGTACCGAGTGCCCTCTGGACCCTG
>NC_063333.1:1776348-1794012 GCF_021869965.1 Rhincodon typus
CTCTCCCTATTTATTTCAGAACCCCCTTCCCCTCCCCCATTTCTGATGAAGGGTCTAGGCCCGAAACATCAGCCTTCCTGTTCCTCTGATGCTGCTTGGCCTGCTGTGTTCATCCAGCTCAACACCTTGTTATCTCATCTTTCATGGTGCCTCCTGTACCAATCACAGTCCACTGGCCAATCACTCACTTCTCACACAGGATAAAGTATTGTTTCTTTTCTTTTTGATATTCTTGCAATTTGTCCTGATGAGGGCAGGATGTAAAGCTTCAACAAAATGTTTTTCTTTCCAGGAATACTCCCATGCTGTACCATCCAACAATGAATTTTATCGGGATTAGCATTGGAGTATCAATAACTAAACATTTTTAACCAACACCTTGTATTTACGTAGCACTTCTATCTTAGTAAACACAAGGTGTTTCACATAAGCAATACCAGGCAGATGAGAGAATATTAGCACTGTTAGGTTTTAAAAAGCATGATTAAGAAGTGGGTAGAGAGTGAGAGAAAGGCAGAAAGGTTTAGGGAGGGAATCCTAGAGCTTAGGGCTAAGGTAGCTGAAGGAATAGCTGCCATTGGTGGAATGATTAATGTCAGGGATGTACAAGAGGTGAGAATGAGAAGGTCACTGATATCTCCTTCAGCTTCACAACGCTGCTGAGCCAACAGAGATAAAGGGTGGGAATTGAAAACCAGGAGGAGAATTTTAAAATCAAGGTGCCGCTGAACCAGTAGCCAATGTAAAACAACAACCACAGGCTACAATGAAACAAAAGAATTATGCATGCTAGAAATCCAAAACAAAATCCGAAGTATCTGGAGAAAGTCAGCAGGTCTGGCAGTATCTGTCAAGAGAGAAAGCAGAATTAATGATTCAAGTCCAGTGACCCTTTTTCAGAACATTGGCTGACACTGAGTGAACGGGAATTTGTCAGACACAGGGAGGTGAACGTTACGATCTCTGATCTTGGTTTTATACTCCTCAGCTGGTTTCCCACGAAGACTATGATAAATTCCTCGACCGCAGTATGAATGTTGCAGAGAGCAGCAGTGAAAACAGTTACCACTGCAAAACAGCAGACTGCAAGGGCTGGTGTATCTACGAAGACACAGTCAATGAGTTTTGCTGCCCCATCTGCTTGAAGCTCAACTGTCTGCTCTGTAAGGTAAATGTCAACTGATTTAGTTCAAACAACCATTTAACTAACCACAGCAATTACAAAGACAGGGGCCCGCGCGGAGGGCGCGCCGCGCTGTCGGATGTGTTTTCCTTTGGATGAAATATTAAACTGAGGTTCTATCTGTCATTAAGGGGAATTAATTGATTCTGTGATTTTATCTCTTAAGTTAAATCTTCCAGTATGGGGATCATTCAGGTGGTCTATGTTTCGCCACGATCTAATCCAATCCCTGCTGATGGGAGCATTGCCCACCTGAAACTTCACACCCTTCCCTTCACGTTCTAGCTCTCAAGATAAAGCTTGACAGGAGAGTGGGATTAGACTTGGTGGGATGCAAATGTCTGCTGTTTTCCATCTCTTCCCTGCTGTATGTCTGTCAGCCCTGCCACCCTGAGAATGGGAAAGCAGCAGAACCCAGGTATCAGGTTTCGTACCAACATAAAGCATAAGTTATAGAGCAGAATTAGGCCATTCGTCCCATCAAATCTGTCTGCTATTCAGCCATGGCTGATATGTTTCTCAATCCCATTCTCCTGTAACCCTTGATCCCTTACTAATCAAAAACCTATCTATCTCTGTCTGAAATACACTCAATGACTTGGCCTCCACAGCCCTCAGTGTCAATGAGTTCCACAGATTCACCACCCTCTGGCTGAAGAAATTCCTCCTCATCTCAGTTCTAAAGGGTCATCCTCTCACTCTGAGGCTGTGCCCTCGGGTCCTAGTTTCTCCTACTAGTGGAAACATCTTCTCCACGTTCACTCTATCCTGGCCTCTCAGGATTCCATAAGTTTCAATTGGATCCCCCCTCATCCTTCTAAACTCCATCAAGTCCAGACTCCCAGTTCTGTGAACATGGGAGTTGTGAGCAAGATCACAGCTGATACAGCTAGCATCCCCCCTGTCTGCCAGGAATATGCGTGTCTCCAGTCCAGTTTCCTGGAATGTCAGACTGTGGAACATTATAATGCTGCTTGGTTATACTCTCGATGGGATTTTCTAGCCTCAGTGTGGTTCGAACCTGATTCTCTGAGTGAGGAGAGGCAGGGCAACTGTGTTAACTGAGTTAGGTATCAGGCAGGAAAGTGGAATTGAGGCGATCATCTTATTGAATGGTGGAGCAGGCTGAATGTCTGAATGCCCTACTCCTGCTTCTAATTGATACGGTCTTTTGTAATGTGTGCCAGCCTCAATGATGGAGCCGTTGTCCAGCCTCTCAGAGAGCAGTGTGCGATGTTCTCTCTGTGTTTTTCTCTCCCTCTCTCTCCACCCCCCCCCCCCCCCCCCCTTCTTTCTCTTCCCCACTCTCCCTCTCTTTCTCTCATTCTCCACCCCCACCCCCGGCCCGGTTCCCTGCTGTAGGCAATCCATGAAGGTATGAACTGTAAACAATACCAGGACGACCTGCGTAATCGGGCAGTGAGTGATTCTGCAGCTCGCCGAACCACCGAGATGCTGAAGGTAAATCCTGGGTTCGAGCAGCATTGGGGAAGGCCTGGCTGAGGCGAGGGGTATAGTTCGAGAGGAGGACTGTGCAGAAAATCCTTTACCTTGTCCCTGTGTCTGGGAGTACAGGCAATGGGTTAAAAGTGAGCTCCCCTGCCCGGAGTGAAGAACATTCCAATCCTTGCAAAGGTTTGGGTTTGGTCCAGAGTTCCAGCCCATGCTGCCCCTCACCTCCCATTTGCTGCTTTCACTCCCTTCCTCTCTTCCCATCCCACCATTGACTCGAGTACAACAACAATGTGCATTTATGTAACTCCTACAGAGTAGCAAAATGTTCTAAAGTGCTTTACAGGAGCATTAACAAAGACTGAATTGGAAGAGAAGATATGGGTGTAGGATGCAAAAGGCTTGGTTATAAATTTACAGGATGTTTGGAAGGAGAGAAGAGGGGGTTAGATAATAGATGTGGGAGCTCAGAGACTGGCACCTGAAGGCATGTCTGCCAGTGTAGGGATTGTGGTGGAGAAGGCACCAGAACTGGAGGAACTGCAGGGGTTTACAGAGATACAAGGAGAGTGTGAGAGCATGCGGTGATAATAAAACCAGGTGAGAATTCTAAAATTGAGGTGTGGCTGAACCAGGAGCTAATGTAGGTCCGTGAGAACAGTGGGCATTAAGTGAATTGAACTTGATGCAAGTTAGGACACAAACAGCAGAGTTTAGTCTGAGCTCGGGTTGATAGATGGGTAAACAGTGTAGTAAAAGGTTCACTAGATTAAACGTAGAAATTTGGCCCATTAAGTCCTCTCTGCCATTCAATGAGGTCATGGCCAATCTAATAATCCTCAGCTTCACAACCCTGCCTTTTCTCACTCCCCCCTGATCCTCTGACTGATGAAAGAGGTTGTCCTACACTGATAGGTGTAGAACGTGCTGCTGGAGTGTGAGAGATTCGATCCGTGAGATCCACAGGGTGCTCGGGTAATCCACAGAGTAGAACACTGAGAGCCTGTAGGATTGTGTTCAATAGCGAACGAGATCAGTGAGGGGTGAAAATAGCCTCTTTATTGAGCATCTGCAGTAGCGTGGTTCGAAGTGGCAGTAGAAGTGTTCTGAGGAAGGGTCACCGGACCTGAAATATTAACTCTGACTTTCTCTTCACAGACTCTGCCAGACCTGCTGAGCTTTTCCAGCAACTTCTGTTTTTGTTCCAGTTTCACAGTAGCCTCTTTTATACAGACATACATTAAAATTTTAGGATTATGGTGTCACATAGTTGTACCTATTGTACACAAGTTTGGGTGACATCTGGGGAAGCAGGAAATGGTTTAAGCACTTGCTCAATGCTGGCTGTTACTCCTCATTGGATTAGAATATCTGTCAGGCCTGAGCTTGCATAATTAAGAGTGTTAGTCCTTTTGTCTTTAAAGTTCGTAATGTTAGTGAAAATACTAGGCCCATATGATCTAAATAAGTAGGAACCAAGTAAAAGTTTAGAGGATATTAAACTGATCTCCCTCTGCTGGGTCGTGAGATTTCATCTACCATTGCCGGTTTTTGACAAAAACAAAGTTGCTGGAAAAGCTCAGCAGGTCTGGCAGCATCTGTGGAGGAAAAAACAAAGTTAACGTTTCGGGTCCGCTGACCCTTCCTCAGAACTGATGGTGGCTGGGAAAATGTCAATGTAAATGCAGAAAATAGGGAGGTGGGTGGGGTAGGGAGTAAACGATAGGATAGAGCCCAAAGAGAGAGAAAGTCAGTTGGACAGACAAAGGAGTTGCTAACGATCAGGCTGGGAGGGTGAGTAGTTGTTAATGGGGACTGTTAGTGACTAACAACAGGGGTGTGTAATGGCAGGCTATGTGGTAACAAGGCCTGGTGTGTGGGGTGGGGGGCTGGGACATGGGAGAGTTTAGGCCCTAAAATTATTGAACTCAATATTGAGTCCGGAGGGCTGCAGGGTCCCCAAGTGGAAAATGAGGTGTTGTTCCTCCAGCCTGCGTTGGGCTTCTCTGGAACACTGCAGCAAGCCAGAGACAGAGATGTTGGCCAGGGAGCAGGGTGGTGTGTTAAAGTGGCAGGCAGCAGGTAGTTCAGGGTCTTTTTTGTGAGCAGAACGTCGATGATTTGGAGTTGGGGACTAAGTGAGGTGTCAAAATTTGCAGATGACACTAAGATGAGTGGTAGAGCAAAGTGTGCAGAAGACACTGAAAGTCTGCAGAGGGATAAAGATAGTCTAAGTGAGTGGGCAAAGGTCTGGCAGATGGAGTACAATGTTGATAAGTGTGAGGTCATCCATTTTGATAGGAATAACAGCAAAATGGACGATGTTTTAAATGGTAAAAAATTGCAGCACGCTGCTGTGCAAAGGCACTTGGGTGTCCTTGTGCATGAATCGCTGAAAGTAGGATTGCAGGTGCAGCTGGTGATTAAAATGGCAAATGGAATTTTGTCTGCCATTGCTCGAGGGATGGAGTTTAAAAACAGGGAGGCCATGCTGCAGATGTATAGGGTCCTGGTGAGGCCACACCTGGAGTACTGTGTGCAGTTTTGGTCTCCTTACTTAAGGGTTATGGTGAGTGGGCGGGTAAGTGGAGCTGAGTCTCAAAAAGATCAACCATGATCTTATTAAATGGCGGGGCAGGCTCGAGGGGTCAGATGGCCTACTCCTGCTCCGAGTTCTTATGTTCTGCGAAGCGGTCGCCCAGTCTGTGCCAGTTTTTGACAGTTCTTGCACACTTACTCATGCAGTTTCACAGAAGCGCTGTTTTGATAGTAAGTTTTTTCAAGTGGGTAGTGGCCCTATTTAATATGTACTTAAAAACTATAAATCCATATATTAGTACAAGGTGTTGGTCCTAAGTAAAAGTTAGAAGTAGGTAGTACAGTGTTATGGAAGTAGGTAGTATATATGGAAATTACAAAGAGACAAAAAGCTGTAGGGACTGCTGGTGAAGGAAACAGTTTAATGTTCTGCAGCCTATTCAGGTCCCGAGAGATGGTTAAGGACTAATTAATATTATAATCTTTCCATAGTTTCGAGTGAGGTATGGAGACACAATGACACATTGTTTCTGAGTAGGTTACAGTATTAACACTTATTCAGGGGTAGCCTTTGATACAGAAACAGGTCTAAACGCTGCTTGCAGAATGGGGTTGATAAGAATTGAAAGGTATAAAGGAATAGTAATAGGTTGGCAGCCTAGGATGTTTAATTGAGTTTATCTTGCAAGAGTAAAATGTTCCGCAAAAACGCAGTTTTATGAGTGAGTAAATGGAAACGCAGTATAGTAAATATAGAGCATTTGTGAGTGAGTTAGTAAGGAGAATCATAATACAACATCTCACAATCCTAGCTGCAGAATCTAGAACCCAGGGTCGGCCTTTAAATGACTGAGATAAGGAGGAATTTCTGCAGTCAGAGAGTTGTGAATCTTTGGAAATCTCAATCTCGGAAAGTTGTGGAAGTTCCCTGGGGAAAATTGATGCACAGAGGGATCTGGGTGTTCAGGTCCATTGTACCCTGAAGGTGGCAATGCAGGTCGATAGAGTGGTCAAGAAGACATACGGCATGCTTTCATTCATCGGACGGGGTATTGAGTACAAGAGTTGGCAGGTCATGTTATAGTTGTATAGCACTTTGGTTCGACCACATTTGGAATACTGCATACAGTTCTGGTCGCCACATTACCAAAAGGATGTGGATGCTTTGGAGAGGGTGCAGAGGAGGTTCACCAGGATGTTGCCTGGTATGGAGGGCGCTAGCTATGAAGAGAGGTTCAGTAGATTAGGATTATTTACATTAGAAAGACGGAGGTTGAGGGGGGACCTGATTGAGGTCTACAAAATCATGAGAGGTACAGACAGGGTGGATAGCAAGAAGCTTTTTCCCAAAGTGGGGAACTCAATTACTAGGGGTTACGATTTCAAGGTGAGAGGGGACAAGTATAAGAGAGATATGCGTGGAAAGTTCTTTACGCAGAGGGTGGTGGGTGCCTGGAACACGTTGCCAGCGGAGGTGGTAGAGGCGGGCACGATAGCATCATTTAAGATGTATCTAGACAGATACATGAATGGGCAGGGAGCAGAGGGATACAGATTCTTGGAAAATAGGTGACAGGTTTAGATAGAGGATCTGGATCGGCGCAGGCTTGGAGGGCCGAAGGGCCTGTTCCTGTGCTGTAATTTTCTTTGTTCTTTGTTCAGTTGTTGAGTTTATTCCAGTCTGAAATTGATGGAGTTTCATTCACTTAGGGGAGCAGGGAATGGGGGAAGTGGGGGTGAGGCAAGAGATCACTGATGATCATTTTGAATAATGAAACAACCCTACTCAGCTGGGTGGCTTACTCCTGCTCCTGTTCCACATCATCTTCTGATCCAAGGCAGGGGCAGGATTGGGTGATACCCCAGAAGTATAAACTCGGTATGAGATGCTAAGTCTTTCTGACGTTGGGAAGAGACATGTTGCTGAAGCTTTTCACCTTGCACTCATCAGGACCAACTACAGGAACGCCAAATTTCAAACACCGATTTACACTCTCAGGGTGCAGGTCAGTTAGTGAGTGGGCCAATTGGCAAGGAAGCAGCAACAGGGAACCATAAACTCCCAGAACCTTTCTCGAACAACGGTGCAAGGTTCAAATGTAGAGACGGGCTCATTGTGTATGAATGTAAGCTGCCTCAGGCTGTGTAAGTGAACATATTCCAAAACTCAGCTGATTATCTTAGAGGAGCACAACAAACACCTTTTTTTTTTAAACAAATGTACCTTTGCATTAATAACAATTGAAATGTCCACTTTGCAGACAATGGTTCAGAAGGGAGAGGCAATGCATTGTCCAAAGTGTAAGATCATTGTGCAGCTGAAGGACGGATGTGACTGGTTACGATGCCCGATCTGTCACACGGAGATCTGCTGGGTTACCAAGGGATACCGCTGGGGGCCTGGGGTAAGCTGGCTAACAAACAGCCAATCGGTTAGTTTTGTGTTTTTGTCCATGACAAACCCAATCCAATTGGAAAGGCTCACAAAGCGAAGAGAGAAATCAGAAACATGAAAACCTGGTGCGTTTCCCGATTGTCGGAGTGAGGGAGGGAGGGGAGAGTAAGCATTCTGCTGTTTTTGAGGGAGAGAACGAGTGGGAAGCACAGGCCAGTGTTGAAAACAAAGTGGTCCTGCTTTTCACTGCCTCCAGACTGGACAATGAGGAGCAGAATGGAAATGAGGATTGGCTGATTTCAGCTCTTTAACGTGCCTCTAGCCCCCGTGAGTCTGTGAGCCACATCACAAATCCCAGCTTGAATGATCCAGCTCCGACTGATTGGAATCCCATTGATTGGCTCCCAGTGCTCGGAGCTTGACTGACTGGCACAGACTCAATGGGCCGAAGGGCATTTTTTACCTGTGCTTTGTGATGGGAGTCCATTTGATCCAGGTCCCATTGTTTCGAGTCTGAGGGGAAGGAGATAAAGAAATGTTTGGGGAATGTTTCCATTCATGAATTGTGGGAATTGGGAACGTCAAGCTGGAAAAGGGGTGGAAACTGATTCAATCAATGATTTTAAAAGGAAGCTCCAGGGAGATGGTAGTGGGCTGGTGATCCACAGGTGCGTGCCAGTGCTCTGGGGCACAGGTTTGAATCCATCACAGCAGATTATGGCATTCAAATGAATAAATCTGGAATATTCAACTACTGTCAGTGATGGTGATGTGTACATCAATTATTGTAAAATCCCAACTGGTTTATTCGTGTGCCTGAAAGAAGGAAATCTGCCATCCTTACCTCCATGTCACTCCAGACCCACAGCAATGTGGTTGACTCCTAACCACCCTCTGAAATAACCAAACCAGGCTCTGAGTTTAATGGCAATGACAAATGCTGGCCTTGTGATCCCACTACAGAACTGATTTTAAAGGGGGAGATGGGCACGTTCTTGTTAATGAAATGTTTACAAAGTCCTGGTAAGAACCAAGTGACATTCTCTGCATTGCCTCCAATGCCAGAGTTCACAGTATTCCAGCTATGGTCTCACTCATGCCTTGTATTTTATTAGCAAAATCTCCCTAATTTAATACTCCATTCCCTTCGCTATAAAGGCCAAACATTCCATTTGCCTTCACTATTACCCAATGAACTTGGATGCGAGATTTTTGCCATTCATGGATGAGGACCTCCCAAATCTCTCTTCTGTAGCTTTCTGCAGTCTGTCTCCATTTATACAATATTCACCTCCTATTCTTCCTTACAAAATACATAATCTTACATTTTCCCACATTATGTTCCATCTGCCAAGTTTTTTTCCCCATTTGCTTAACCTGTCTATATCCTTCTGCAGATTCTTTGTGCCATCCTCACCACTCACCTTGCCATCTATTTTTTTTGTGTCATCTACAAACCTGGTGATAGGACATGCACTCCCCTCTATATAGTAAGTAATTGTGGTCCCAGCACTGATCCCTGAGGCACTCCACTGTTTACAGTGAAAATGATACCTTTATACAAACTCCCTGCCTCCAGTGTAGAAGCAGGCCATTCAGCCCATCGAGTCCACACCAACCCTCCAACCCCCTCCCCTATCTCTGTAACCACACCAATTTTCCAATCATCTGGCACTTTTCCAGTATCTAAGGATTGCTGGAAGATGACAATCTGTGCATCCACCATTCCCTAACTAATCTCTCTGTCTTCTCTCTACCTTCTTCCCCATTACCCCTCCCATGCTGCAGGGACCTGGAGATACGAGTGGAGGATGTCGCTGTCTTGTCAATGGCCAGCGCTGCCACCCACTGTGTCAGAATTGTCACTGACACCTCACTGTCCCCTGAGGGAGGTGGGAGGGGGAGGGGGTTAAGGTTAAAGAACCCACTGATCCCACGCAGTCTGTCACAACTAACCAGTGAGGACAGTGAAATGCACAGGTAGCTCCACCTCTTGCTGCTGGACCCCCAGTGTGAGCTTTGCTGACCATTTCACAAGCAGCTCGGACAGCCTGTGGGTGTTGGGCAGAAGGTGGAATAATGGCAATGTTACGAGGCTAGTGTTGGTGGCGGGGTGGGGGGGAGCGGGGTTGCAGGCCACTGTTCTGGGGACATGGGTTCAAATCCCACCACAATGGCTGATGGAATCTAAATGCAGCTCCTCTGGATTCTAAAGCTAGTGTCTGTGATGGTGGTCATTAAACTTTCACTGTCCACCAATGTCGTTCAGGGAAGGGAGTCCTTCCCCTGGTCTGGCCTACGTGTGACTCCAAACCCACAGCATGTGGTTGCCTTTTAGCTGCTCTCTGGGCAATTAGAGACAACCGATAAATGCTGGCCTTGTCAACAATACCCACATCCCACCAAAGACTCACGAACCTTCACTTTCCAGTGTTGATTTGTTGGTGTATATAGTTGCTGAGAGGGTGAATGGTTTTATTTGATGACTGGGAGTGATTCACTCCCCTTGTAACTGAATACTGGGAGATGTCTTTTTAAAATTCATTTACAGTATATGGGTATCACTGGCTGGGCCCAGCATTTATTGCCCGTCCCTAGTTGCCCCTTGAGAAGGTGGGGGTGAGCTGCCTTCTTGAGACGCTGCAGTCCATGTGCTGTGGGTTGACCCACAATGCCCTGGGGGAGGGAATTCCGGGATTTTGACCCAGTCACAGTGAAGGAATGGCCAATATATTTCAAAGTCAGGATGGTGAGTGACTTGGAGGGGATTGCTGCCCTTGTCCTTCTTGATGGAAATTTGGGTTTGGAAGGTGCTGTCTGAGGATCTTTGGTGAATTTCTGAAGTACATCTTGTACATGGTACATACTGCTGCTGCTACTGAGCTTTGGTAGTGTTTACGAATAACGCGTGGAGAAAGTTTACATTTACCTGAATTGTTCCCTGAGACATTTTCTGTCAATGCAGGTGACTAAAACAGCTAAAGTCAGTTGGCCAGTTTCTCTTAGATGACGCTGGGTCAAATAACTGGAATCATTCCCAGGTGTCTATCACTTTATAAAACACGCCTTAGTCTACCGATTGTGTGAGGTTCCTTAGCCAGACTGCGTGTGCCCCACCCATCACAGACTTGATCCATCAGTCCCACAGACTTTCTGAATCCTGCAGAATTACCCCAAGACAAGAGCTTCCAGGCCGTTCTCAGCTCCTGTATCTCTGGGACTATCCTGTTCCAAAGTATTTTGAGTTTAATTAGTCTTGTAGTGGGGTAGTCAACTATCTAAGCCATGGCTTCAGCCTAACCAAATGAGTGTGATTTATTGAGAACTGGGTTTGGATTCTCAGTGGTACAGTCAGTATTCTAAATAGTCACCTTGTTAGTACAAACCTTGAATCTTGCTGAGACAAGTTGCTGAAAACATTTGTCTTGCATTCATCAGGACAAACACTAATGTCAAATTTCAAACGATCACACTGTTTATCGACGAGGAGAAAGGGGTGCTGGTTGCTTGTTACATTGACTGTGATTGGCTGGTGTATCACTAGGGAGAAAGCAATGGAGAACTATAGACTGTTTAAAAAAAAAACACAGGACTTAAATGTTTTTCTTTTTGCAGTGAGCGGGTCCCTGCATGTGAATGTCTGCTGCTTCGAGCAAATGCTAATGAGCTATGTTACAATCTCAAAGGGTTATCTTAAATGGCTTGAGGGTGTAGCTGCTGGCATCCTCAGGGATTGTTCAGGAGATTGTGTGCAATCATGGAATCTAACAGTGTATACATTTTGTCGTTTGGCTTCGTGAGTGTGGGTTTTTGGGGTAGTTTCTACTCTTATCTACAATGCGCAGCCATTTATTTAGAGGTGCTGTTTAGCCTCTGAATGGGAGTTTGTATTTTTCTAACTTGTTATTGTTGTAAATGTGTGTTACAGTTCTCAGTATTTAACTGCAGAGCCAGGATATGCTCCTGTTAACAGAGATCTGTATGTATGTCATGCTGTGCGAGCCAATGTCGTGGAAACAGAAACTTTTAGAAACACGCAGCAGGACGACAGGCATCATCTGTGAAGGAAGAGAGAGCTCGATGTTTCTGACCCTGTTTGTGTCTGCATTGACACTGCCTGACCCCCACAGGGTCTCCACCATCTGGTTTCTGTTTCTGGTTTCGGTTTGCAGCACCTACTGTATTTGGCTTTTCCCTATGATCTCTAGGGGCTGGGCATGAGCAGTTCTCAGTGGTGGTACTGAATTGAACCAAAAGTACGCTGATTGAGAAATGTACACAAGGCCAGGAAATCAGGGTGCTGGGCTTTATTACAAAAACAGACATTACTGAGGAAACCCAGCAGGGCTGGCAGCATCTGTGGGGAGAAGGCAAAGTGAATGTTTTGAGTCTGGTGACTCTTAATCATCTCTCTCTGGAATTCATTCTGGGGTCTGCAAGTTATTTTCCCATCCCTTGTTGCCCTGAGCAGGAGCTGGTGAACACCTACTTGGGCACTGCAGACCTTGTTTCCCAAAGTGGAGGGTGTTGGGGCGGGGGAGAGGTCATAGCCTTACCATCCGAACCAGGCCGTTTAGGGGTGATGGTAACAAGCATTTTCTCCCACAATAGGATGTGGATACTGGGTATCAGTTGGGGTTGAGATGGTTTCTAAACAACTTGTTCTGAGTTGTCATTGCACACCTCTTGAGCTTCCTGCCTCCGATGTAGGGGCACTACTACTGTGACATACAAGCCCATCAGATTGAGATTACAGTATAACTGTTGAGTAATAGATGTTTGGAGCAAAAGATGTTTTGAGTGGAGTTGTAAGGCAGGTAAGCTACGATTTGATTGAGCAGGCTGTGTTCTGTACAACGTACCCCACCCCTGGCCTGATGGGTTCCCAACTGACAAATTCAGTTATTGTTTTAATCACCTCAGTGAGATTGGATCAAAACCTGGAATTCCCTCCCTAAGGTCATTGTTGGCCAACCTACAGCGGTTCAAGGAGGCAGCTCACAACCACATTCTCAAGGGACAACTAGGGATGGGCAATAAATGCTGGGCCCAGTCAGTGACCTCAATATCCCCTGAATTCAAAAAAGTATACATAGTCACTGACATACAGGACTTGTGTATTGTGAATGGAAGAGCCACAATGTCAAAAACATTTTGTATGCATCAGAACAAACCCAATTCAGTATTCTTGCCATTCTGTCCTGATGAATGCAACATTAAAAGTTTCAACAGCATACCTTCCTTTTCAGCAATACCAAATCCACATCCTCAATGTTTGAATCCTTGTTGGAACTAACTAGAAACACGAGCGGAATGAGCTCTGGGTCTCTCATTCTCACTAGCCTTCTGTCATTTCCTGAAGATGACTTCTCCAGATTGGTTTTCAAAATTGCTGCTAATTGTCGGGGAATGCAAATCTGCTAATTAACTGGGAATGCAGTATTTCACTGGTAGCAGGGTCTTGTGGTGCAGTGGTAGTGTCCCTGACACTAATCTAGGAGGCTAGTGTCAAGTCCCACCTGCTTGAACAGGCTGAATAAAAATATCAGTAGCTTGCTATTAAATAATTAAGCAGATATGTAGACACGGTTTCTCTCACATACTCACAATGTGCAAATTATACACTTATTAGGGGAGATAGACTCTTGAGTCAGCAGGGATGGAGAACATGTGATTTTTCTTCACGTGTGACTCAAAGCCTTTCCCCTTCGTCTATACTATCCCAGATGGACAAAAAATGACCACAAATTGTTTGGGAGTAATGTCAACACGTCAGTCTCCCCAGTATAACCAGAGAACACAAAGATGTTGGGTCTTACTCCTTCAAGATTCTAAGCTGTTCTGCCTAAATGACAGCAGGTGCTTAGAGCACTGTTCAGTATTAACCCTTTCAGACTCACAGACAACAAAAGGAAGGTGTCACCCAGTCACTGGCTGGTGAGATGTGTGTGTATACTCAGATGGAGAAGCTGATCAAATCATCTCACTCTGTGACACTCATTATTGATGGTTTTTTGTTAAACAAAGCCTCAATGTACAGAAATGAAAATAAAGTTTATTTTATAAGTTACTATGGATAATGTGCTGATATTTTGTGTTCTGTGCAGTGTATTCTGGATGGGAATGTGTGTACTATGATGTCAACTGATCATCCACTTCCCTCTGCCACTTGAGGTACTAAAACACTCTCCCCAGCCCCTTCATCCCTTTAACCATTCAGGTCATGTCCAGCTCCCTCTTGAATCTATCGAATGAAGTGGCTCCAACAGCTTCCTGTGGGAAAGAATTCCACAGGTTCATAATTCTCCACGTGAAGAAATTCTTCCTCATCCCAGTCCTGAATAGCTTACCCCTTATTCTTAGACTGTGACCCCTAGTTCTGGACTTGCCCAACATCAGGAACATTCTTCCCACATCTAGCCTGTCCATTCCCATCAGGATTTTATATGTTTCTATGAGATCCACCGCCCCCGCCATTCTCCTAAAATCCGAAAACAAGCCCAGTCGATCCAGTCTTTCCTCCTGTTAGTCCTGCCATCCCAGGAATTAGTCTGGTGAACCTTTCACTGGACTCCCTCAATAGCAAGAACGTCCTTCCTGGACTAGGAGACCAGCGACTCTTCATTGAACCATTAGAGAGACATGGTTATGAGATCAAACCTGGGAACCACATATTCACGGGTATGTGGCCTTTCAGAAGGACAAGCAGGAAGGAAACGGTGGTGGGGTAGCCTTCTTAAGACAAGATTGAATAAGTATGATAATGAAATTATCTTGACTCAGAAGATGCAGAATCCACATGGGTGTAGTTTAACAAAATAAAAGATACTAATAGGAGTAGTCTATAGGTCCTCTAACAGTAGCTATATAGTGGGATACAGAATAACTGAGGAGATAATGAGGGCATGTAACACAGGCTGTACATGAGTTATGGGTGACTTTAACCTTGATTGGGATAGTCAGATTAGTAAAGGAAGCCAATAACACAGGATTCATCGAGTGTATTTGGGAACAGGTTCCTATAAGAATATATTGTGGATCCAACCAGGGACCAGGCTAGTTTGGATCTGGTGAAGTGTAATGTCATAAGTGGATGGTATTAGCGGAGAAGGAAAATTTGGACACTCTCAGTTATTTTGTTTTAAGCTAATGAAATGGCACCAATGCATGGTGATGGTATGAACTTTTCACTATTTTATATTGAATACATGTGACAATGAATTACTCCCAGTGCATTCACGATCTCTGTCACTACTTCCTTTAAAATTCTGGGCTGTAATCCATCAGGGCCAGGGGACTATCAGCCTGTAACCCCAGTCTGAGGAAGGGTCACTGGACCCAACATGTTAACTCTGATTTCTCTGCACAAATGGTGCTGAGATTTTCCAGTGATTTCTGCTTTTGTTTCAGACTTCCCGCATCTGCAGTTCTTTTGTTTTTATTTTTCATAGCCCCGTTAGTTTCTCTAGCATATTTTCTCAGTGATAGTTATTGCATTTATTTCCTATTACCACTCTCCCAGATACTCTCACACTAGCGCCCTTTTTTGCAGTGTTTGAATGCTATTATTGTCCTCAACTTTGTATCAATCTTCATTGTATTGCATTTCCTGGTTCCTTGTTATTACTTCCCCAATGTCATTTTCTAAAGAGCCCATATTCACTTTGGCCTTTCTTCCTTTTTATACATTTAAATCCCTCTCTACAGCTCTGTTTATTCACTTAGTTACCTCTTGAATCACTGATGAAATGGGACTCCCAACACTAATTTTAGAGAGGGTATGGATCTGTCAGTCCACGAGGACGTCACTAGCCACTGTAGTGATGTCAGACTTAAGCACAGCAAGGTCCCACAAACAACAAATGACAAAGACTGGCCCTGCTCCTCTTCCAATACTGTGGGGAATCTTATGTCTAGAAATCTCAGGGGTGCCACATTTCTAAAATGTTAAAAGAAGCCCCATCTGTACCCCCCGGCCGATATAAAACCCTGCAGCCACTACTGGATATACTGCAGGAGTCCTGATGCAGTGTCACTGGACTTGAAATATTAACTCTGTTTCTCTCTACACAGATGTTGCCAGACCTGCTGAGTTTTGCCAGTTATTCATTTCAAATCTCCAGCATTCATAGTTCTCTGTTTTTATATCAGAGCTCTCCTTGATATCTATGATCAATATTTATCCATCTAACAACTTCAATGATAAAGATGATGTGTCTATCTATCACAATATTTGTGGGAACTTGCTGTGTACAAATTGGATGCTCTTTCTCCTGCATAACAACAATAACTGTACTTCAGAATAGAACAGTTCACTGGCTGTAAAACATTTCGATACATCCTGAGAGTAGAGAACAGGAGCTATACAAATGCAAATTATTAATTTCTTTTATGCTCTTTTATGCTATTTGATACTGGCACAAAGAACTGAAATCCCTGCAAAATAAATATTTATGTTTTTATTCTCACCTTTTTTTAAAAATCCAATCAACTATTTACACAAGGAACAATTTTCAACATTATAAACTCAGCAGTGAGGCAGCTCCTCACTCAAATGTAAACAGAAGCATTCAGTAATTTCATTGAGAGGTGTTTCTGACTTCGAACTAGCACATGTACAGGGAGAAATGATCTGAGCAAGAACTGCTTAAAGGTCATGGACCATAGCTCCTTACTCAACCCAAATACAAACATCTAGAAGTTACATTAAAACACTGGATTTGGTGCTGGGATATGGTCTAAAATCTTGACCGGATCCGAGGTGGGTTTAAACATCGTGGTGACATTCTTCGGTGATACAAAGACTTGGTGTAGATGAAAAGGAGAAGTGTCTAAGTTTCATTCTATCACAAAACCATTCTATTTGGCTTTCCCCCCGATCATGACAAACTTCCTTATTCAGCAACTTTATCAAGAGCCCCACTTGCTGCCAGGGATACAATTCTGCCACAGGACCCTATAAAAAAGGGGCTTATCTTCCCAGTGACACCACCATCTGACCTCAGTCCCCAGCTCATTTCACCCACCCATTCCCTCTTGTAATCCAATCACCTGCCACCTCACATGGACAACCTCCTCAGCTCCCACACTTTTTCTTACCTCTCCAAGTGAATTGTCCCTCCAAACCCTCCCCCGCCCAACCCCATGTTGTCCTATTCTCTGGCCCCTTCCCTGTCTCCCCATGCAGTCAAATTAAAACCTCACCAACCCCAGAATGAGACGTAGTGTTGTTCAATAAAAGACCCTCAATTCCGTTGCCCCTCCGACCCATCAGTGCCTTCAACCAGGTCACCCGGGGTTTTGTGTGTGTGTGTGTGTGTGTGTGTGTGTGTGTGTGGGGGGGGGGGGGGGGGGGAATGTGTGTCTTACTGGGTGGGGCCAAGGAGGGAGATGTGTGTGCTCTGTCAGTTCCAGAAGACCACGTTCCACAGCAGGAGCCAGCTGGGGTAGATGAAGAACACAACGAAGGGGTAAACAATGGAGCTGTACAGGTGGTGGTCGAGAATAGATTCAGCAACAGCCTGCAGGAGGAGCTGCCAGCATTCCAGCAAAGTGATGGGGTATTCTGCCAGTTCGTGGTACAGGTAAATGCACATCAGCAAGGTAGTGACGGGAGACATCAGGATGAGGAATAGGGCGTTGAGCATCCTGTGGAGGAGGCAGGCAACAAAGAGAGGCACAGTGAAAATGACAAAGTGAGGACAGAAATATTTATCCCCCAGCCAAGGGAAAAATGCAACAACTCTGAACTCACTCTTAAACACAAACATCCAATAATTAACACAGCAACAAAAACAAAGTTGCTGGAAAAGCTCAGCAAGTTTGGCAGCATCTGTGAAGGAGAAAACAGAGTTAACATTTCAGGTCCGGTGACCCTTCCTCAGAACTGCAAAAACATTAACTCTTTTCTCCTTCACAGATGCTGCCAGACCTGCTGAGCTTTTCCAGCAACTTTGTTTTTGTTCCCGATTTACAGCATCCACAGTGCTTTCGGTTTTTAATTAACATAGCAAGTTGCTTGAAGATTGAAAATCTAAGCAACTGGTTAAAACACCTCTCTCCCCTTCCTGGACCTCTCTGTCTCCATATCGGGCAA
>NC_063333.1:1794512-1800978 GCF_021869965.1 Rhincodon typus
CGCCTCCCACTCTCTCCCTATTTATTTCAAAACCCCCTTCCCCTCCCCCTTTTCTGATGAAGGGTCTAGGCCCGAAACGTCAGCCTCTCTGCTTGACCTGCTGTGTTCATCCAGCCCTGCACCTTGTTGTCTCGGTTAAAAATTATCCCATTTTTATGGCGTGATTTTCAGAGGAATGTGAAGATTGTGCTGCACTCAATCTAATTACAAAAAAAAGACACAGGAATACAAGCGGAGTGTTTATGGAGCTGGATTAATTTTTAATTCACGTAATGGGATGGAGGTGTTACTGCAGCATTTATTGCCTGTCCTTAGTTGCCCTTTAAGTGGCGATGCTGGTGAACTACCTTCCTGAACCATGCGTGTAGGTAAACCCACACTGCTGCTGGGGAGGAAACTAATGCAGAAACATGGTCTACTGAGACAGAGACACCCCGTTCAAATCCCACCGCAAGAACTGAGTGAATTTAAATAGAATTGAAGAAGTAAATTGGGACTAAATATTAGTAATGAAATTATCTGATCTATCTAGTCCACTTTAGGGAAGGAATTCTGCTATCTTGACTCTGTCTGGGTCAGTAAATAAAATGCAAAATTGCACCGAAAAATATTCAATATTGAGGAACATGCAAGCTGGGTGTGCAAAAGACAGGCCGATAGACAGAACAACAACCTTCTTTTTGAAGGGTCAATGACAGGCTGAGGGTGTTGCTGGCAGGGCCAACATTTATTACATATCCCTAACTGAAGGTGACAGTGAGCTGCCTTCTTGAACTGCTGCAGCCTAGAATTCTATCATCCTCCTGACTTGTGCCTGAGTGGGGAGTCAGGAGGGGAGTTACTCGCCGCAGTATTCCTAGCCTCTGACCCTCTCTTGTAGCCACTGTGTTAATGTGGTGAGTCCAGTTGAGTTTCTGCTCAATGGTGACCCCCAGGATGTTGATAGTGGGGGACTCAGTGATGGTAACACCATTGAATGTCAAGGGGCGGTGGTTAGATTGTCTCTGATTGGTGATGGTCATAGCCTGGCATGTGTGTGACACACATGTTACTGGTCAGCCTAAGCCTGGATATCGTCAGATCATATTACATTTGAACACAGACTGCTTCAACATCTGAGGAGTCACGAATGGTGCTGAACATCGTGCAATCATCGGCAAACATTCCCACTTCTGACCTTATGATGGAGGGAAGGTCATTGATGAAGCAGCTGAAGATGGTTGGGCCGAGGGCACTACCCTGAGGAACTCCTGCAGAGATTTCCTGGAGCTGAGATGACTGACCCCAAACAACCACAACCATCTTCCTCTGTGTCAGATATGACTCCAACCACCGGGGAGTTTGCCCCCTGATACCCATTGATTCCAGTTTTGCTCAGGCTCCTTGATGCCACACTCGGTCGAATGCAGCCTTGATATCAAGGGCTGTCACTCTCACCTCACCTCTGGAATTCAGCTCTTTTGTCCATGTTTGAACCAAGGCTGTAATGAGGTCAGGAGCTGAGAAGCCCTGGCGGGACTAAGCAGGTTATTGCTGAGCAGGTGCTGCTTGATAGCGCTGTTAGTGACACCTTCCATCACTTTACTGATGATCGAGAGGAGACTGATGGGGCGGTAATTGGTTGGGTTGGTTTTGTCCTGCTTTGTGTGTGCAGGACATACCTGGGCAATTTTCCATATTGTCGGGTTAGATCCCAGTGTTGTAACTGTACTGGAACAGCTTGGCTAGGGGAGCGGCAAGTTCTGGAGCAGAAGTCTTCAGTACTATCGCCAGAATATTGTCAGGTCCCGTAGCCTTTGCAGTATGCAGTGTCTCCAACCGTTTCTTGATATCACGTGGAGTGAATCGAATTGGCTGAAGACTGGTATCTGTGATGCTGGGGACAACCGGAGAGGCTGAGATGGACCGTCCACTCGACACTTCTGGCTGAAGATTACTGTGGATGCTTTACCCTGACCTAAAGGTGCTTGGAGGTGATATGTCACAGCTCCTCACCTTCACAACAACTGCCATGAATTTCTGATACAATCTGCACTCCCACAAGGATAGGGATGTGCACTCCCAGGGACAAAGCATCTTGACTGAGCTCTCTTGTTGGTTTAATGGATGTCCCCCTGCCTGGACAAAGGTTCACCATATGATGGGGGGATGTGGGGAGGTGGTGGGGTGATCTGGGGTGTGATGTGAATTTCAGCCAGAAGACAAACTCACCTTTTTCTGCACAGGAAAGATGGGGAGCTGGGGGCCCTGTAGCTTTTCAGGAACTGTGGCCACGGTTAGGATTTAACTTGGGAGAAATGAGGTTGGCCCTTCCAGTCCCTCACCTGGATGCCCTGCCTGTCAAAGGCACAATAACACACACAAATCTTTCAAACAAAACCAACACTTTGGATTCCACAGAGTCGTCACAGCCTGTAGGGAGGCCAGACAGCCCTCAGTGAGTGTGCTGGCCCTTTCAAAGAATGATCCACCGACCCCCCCCAGACATCATTTCCACACAGCACCGGATCGGAGCTCCTAGCCCACAGCCCCCAACTGAACCTCCTCCCTCCGACATCCTAGTATCCCTTACCTATGGGGTTCTGGCTGAGCAAGGGCAGCAGCTGGGATCAGGGTGACAGCCAGAATGAAACCCAGTGAGAAGTTGATCAAGGTGATACAGCCCAGGAGCAAAGCCAGGTACAGAATCGCAATCAGCTTCAGCGTCATCCAGCTGTGGGCAGCCTGCTCAATAGGCAAGGCACTGTCAGAACAGAAACACAGCCGCAGTTACACAGCGCACAGGCTTCACGTCAATACTAACATCCAGCTACTTCACACGGTTAGAAATCACCCATCTCCATTCCAGTCAGTGTGTTTGCTGGCTGACTGAAAGAGCTCCTCAGTAACATCCAACCATCCCACAGCTCTGCCAGAATTGAGTCAATTCCCTTCTGAAAGCTCTTCTTGAATCTGCTCCTGCTGCCCTTTCAGACAGTGCCTGCCACATCACAACAACTCGCGTAGTAAATAAATTCTCGCAAAAAAGACACATTTTGTTAAAGCTGTTTTTTGCAAAAGGAAAGATGGATTTGCACATAGTATCTGCTTCAGCTCAAAACAGGTAACAGCCAATCGCTGGTTCATTTCTTCCTGGGAATCAACCTAAGGAAAGCTGAACGTTTTCCCCAGCTGAGCACTTAGGTCCTGTGCAGACTAACTGGTGAAAGTATTCACCAGCATCTTTAACCTCTCCCTCCTACAAGTGCTCACCTGCTTCAAGAAGACCACCATCATCCCCATACCTAAGAAAGCACATGCAATGTGCCTTAATGACTGTCAACCAGTGGCTCTTACTTCAATAATCATGAAGTGCTTCGAGAGGCTGGTCATGGCCCACACCAACTCCAGTCTCCCAACCTGCCTCAATCCCCTCGACCTCCTACAATTTGCCTACCGGCATAACAGGTCCACAGAGGATGCCATATCCCTAGCCCTGCACTCATTCCTGGAACATCTGGATAACAAAGACACCTAGTTCAGACTCCTGCTTATCGACTACAGCTCTGCCTTCAACACCATTATCCCCTCCAGACTGATCTCAAAACTCCAGGACCGAGGTCTCTGGTCCACCCTCTGCAACTGGATCCCCAGCTTTCTGACCCACAGAACGCAATCAGTGAGGATAGGTAACTGCAACTCCTCCACAATAACACTCAACACTGGATGTGTCCTCAGGACACAACCCAAGAATGTGTCCTCAGCCCCCTAATGTACTCTCCCTGTACACCCACGACTGTGTTGCAAACTTTCAAACGAACATCATCTACATGTTCACTGACAACGCCACCGTAGTAGGACAGATATCTAACAACAACGAGTCAAAATACAGAAGGGAGTTAAAGGGTTTGGTGACGTGGCGCAATGAAAACAATGTGTCTCTCAATGTTGGCAAAACTAAAGAACTGATCATCGACTTCAGGAAGAAAGGAGGAGAACACACCCCCATCTACACCAACGGAACTGAGGTTGAGAGGGTGGAGAGTGTTAAGTTCCTCGGAGTGACGATAACCGACAACCTGTCCTGGAATTCCCACGTAGATGCGACAGTGAAGAAGGCACAACAATACCTCTTCTTCCTCAGGTGGCTCAGGAAATTTGACATGTCCATAAACTCCCTCACCAACTTCTACAGATGCACCATTGAAAGCATACTGTGCGGGTTCATAACAGCCTGGTACAGCAACTGCTCTGCCCAGGACTGTAAGAAACTACAGAAGGTGATGTGCACAGCCCAGACCATCACAGAAGCTAACCTTCCATCCATGGACTCTATTTACATGGCTCGTTTGTGCAGAATGGCTGTCAACATCATCAATGATCCATCGCACCCCAGTAATGATCTCCTACAACCTCTTCCATCAGGCAGAAGATACAGAAGCCTGAACACACGCACAAGCAGGTTCAGGAACAGCTTCTTCCCAGCCGTTATCAAACTATTGAATGGACTCTCTAGCCTCAAATAATGCTGATCTTGCTAATGTTGACCTCGCCTATCGCACACCCTGTGCAATGTAACCTGTATGCCTCTGTCTAAGTCTTTTTGCTCTGTACATCCTTGTTACTATGATCTGCCTGTACTGCTCATAAACAAAGCTTTTCACTGTACTTTGGTACATGGGACAATGAGTCAGTTACCTGCTCTCTCTCTGTCACTGATTCCAGTGTCCTACCCTATTTCGTGACTGTCCTGATTTCTCTTCCTCAGTCATGCTTATTCCCTACATACTGAGACTGTTTGGTTGGCTTTCCACAGACCCTGTGTCCTACCTCTGCGTGTTGTGGGGTAAAGCGAGTCCAGCCACATAGATGGCTATAGAGGTGAGCACGACTGCTTCAGTCTCTGAGATGGGGAAATGCTCCGTAGCTGTTCCCTGGCACAGGAGTGGCACATAGTAGAGGGCAAGACCCATGACATGGCAGATGAAAATTGGAGTCATGATTGACAGGAAGCTTGGTCTGACATTCTGGAGTGAAGAAAACAGGAGTGATCACAAACAGAAGCAGGGAGTAAAGGGGGAGCAAACCTACAAACTGGGAGTGAATGCTACAGACTTAATCCCACTGGCCAGGAATGATGCCCCAACTCTCAGTCTACCCAGTCAATGACCCACTGAATGCAGCACTGTTTGGATCGAAGATGGAGGACAGGTTGGGACATGCTGAGCGGGGGTTCAGAGCTTGTGCAAGTGTCCCAGGAAATGTGGCAATATATCACGCACAGTAAGATCCCACGACCCAGCAATGACAACAACAACCAGATTGCTACCCAGTGAAGAGAGGGCAAGGAGGAGGAAAATGGGGTTGGGCTTGATTTGTCTCACCTTCCCTCTCCCCAATACCCACCTCTCTCTCCCACAACCACACCCCCCACCACTCCATCCCTGGGCCCTGCAGGGTAGAACTCTCCCAAATTCCTCTTCCCCAAGGCACATCCACAATTGCTGTAGGTGACAGGTTTAATGGAGGCATTCAAGAGGGCTATTGAATAGTATGCAGGGAAACGGGCAAAAGACAGGAGACTGGCATGCAGTAACAATGGTCATCTGAAGAACCAGTGCAGGCCTGATGGGCTGAAAGGCCTCATTCTGTGTTATAACAACTCACAGACTCTCTGAAGGGAAAGACAGAGGGACTGATGGGTGGAGCTCAGCCCCGTCACCCTCCCTTTTGTCCCACTCAGTGCAGGTCACAGCTGGGGCCTGAATTCACAGCCGGACCCTGGTAGTACCTGTACCAACCCTCCGCTTCCTCCCCCACCCTGATCAACCACCTCCTTGTCACCGCAATAATCTCCGGATCAACCCCCTCGCCCATCATCCCTCTCCTCTCCCCATCACAACGTGCTCCCCCCAGCGCCTCCTCCCCCGAGCACCCTCATCCCCAACACCCCCAAATCCCCAATCCCCAGCCCCACACGTTCAGTACCTCAGCAGCACAATCCTGGGCACAGACGGGCACCACCTTGGACAGTCGGATCCACAGGTCGAGAGCGTGAGGAACACATTCAGGAAAACACTCGGTAACAAAACGCTTCAGCAGCAGCAATACACAGGAGGTCACTTGCTGCAGCTCATCACAACGATCTTACAATTCACTGCTCATAGTCCCACCGTCAGCACGTTGCAAACCATACCGCAGCAACTGAAGGGTAGTCACTGCTATCGTGGCAGCCAAAACATACACAGCAAGATTCCACAAACTGCACTGCTCTAATCCCCCAGTCCTGTGTGTTGGTCACACACACAGTTCTGCTCTTTTTCCAGCTATCACTGAGCAATTCTTTATCCAGTGTGACCTGGTTTAATGCCTTATTCAAAAGGCAGGACCTCCAGCGATATAACATCCCCTCAGCGCTGACCCTCCGACAGTGCGGCGCTCCCTCAGCGCTGACCCTCCGACAGTGCGGCGCTCCCTCAGCGCTGAC
>NC_063333.1:1801078-1807989 GCF_021869965.1 Rhincodon typus
ATTAACCAGGCAGCAGGTTACCGACCAACTCCCTGTGGGATAAGGATTACCAGCCCAGGTCTGACTGAATGATGGAGCTGACCTGACGGGCGAAATGGCCTTGTTCTGTTTACCTTCTGGTGGGGGGAGAGCAGCCATGTTAAGAATGTAAGGATGGAAAGGATATTCTGAGCAGCAGGATGAGGATCAGGAAGCCAAAGGCTGGCATGTAATACCCAATGGATACGAAGCGTGAGAGAGATGGCAGCAGGTAGAAGAAATAAGACTGATGCAGCTTTTCCAGCAGGTTGTTCAGCTTCCTCACGATGCCCTCAAATACTCTACACCAGGGAAAGATTCCAGTCAATACATACAGGGCCCGGTTAATGCCAGTTAGTGAAGGGAGCTATTAACCAGGCAGCAGGTTAGTGACGGCAGCGATTAACCAGGCAGCAGGTTAGTGAAGGGAGCTATTAACCAGGCAGCAGATTAGTGATGGCAACGATTAACCAGGCAGCAGGTTAGTGAAGGGAGCGGTTAAACAGGCAGCAGGTTAGTGAAGGGAGCTATTAACCAGGCAGCAGGTTAGTGAAGGGAGCTATTAACCAGGCAGCAGGTTAGTGAAGGGAGCAGTTAAACAGGCAGCAGGTTAGTGAAGGTTAACAATTCCCCAGGTAGCCAGGTTACTGGTTAGTGTAGGGAATAGGTAGGCAGCAGTGACACTTACTTGCCAACGGTGACCATGTCAAACTTGTACTGGCGGAAGCTGTTAATGCCCCGGATGGTCACTGCCTCAATGTGGTATCGCAGGAAGAGGCCATGGTCCCCCTGGGATTTCCCAGATCCCTGTTTGAGCACCATCAGCAGCATGGTGTGCAGTGAGTGGATGTAACCCTCCAGAGTCTCTCCGTCCAGACGGGGTAACTGCAACACACCACATGCCAGTGTCATCCACTGGACTCACCAGCTCCCAGTACAATCAGTAATACTCATCCCCAACTCAGTCACCCACCCTGTCCGACCACAGAGCTGCCCCCTGACCCAACTGCTGCCCTTTGACCCCACATCTGCCCATAAGCTGCTCTCTGGCCCCCCATGCCTGCTCTCTGATCCCACCCCCCACCCCCGACACCTGCTCCCTGTCCCCCCCGAATGCCTGCTCTCTGATCCGCGCCCCCCAACGCCTGCTCTCTGATCCGGCCCCCCCACAATGCCTGCTCTCTGATCCCCCCCGCCAAGCCTGCTCTGATTCCCCCCACCACGCCTGCTCTCTGATTCCACCCCCCCCGGACAGCTGCTCTCTGATCCCTCCCCCCACGCCTGCACTCTGACCTAAAACCCATCTTCTAAACCAAAATCAGCCCTGACTGAGCCCTGCCTTGCTGAGCAGCCTGCTCACTCCCATTGCTGGCGGTGGTACCCACCTTTCCCTGAATTGTACACAGCACTCCGTTCTTCTGGCAGAATGATGTGAACAGGTTCACCAGGTCCAGGTTTGGCAGCTGACCATTCAGCCCCTCGACGCTGATATCAAAGCTTGTGATTACATCACTGCTGATCTCAATGGTGATGGCAGCCTGGATAGCTCCAGCACGGCCTTCCATCACTGACGAGTTAATGTCTGAAACATGGGATAATCATATCAATGTCGATGTGAACAATCCAGGCTGGCAATTGTACTGCCAGTGTTGAGGGAGTGCCGCACCGTCGGAGGGTCAGCGCCGCACCGTCGGAGGGTCAGCGCCGAGGGTCAGCGCCGCACCGTCGGAGGGTCAGCGCTGAGGGTCAGTGCTGCATAATTTGGCTGCGGTGTTGACTGCAGGTATATAAAAGTGAGCCATTTCATGTCAGTAGCTGGAAGGTGCTCTGGGAGGATTTGAAAATGAATCTCAGGCCTTTCCTTACCTGTCACATTGACATCATGGTATGCTTCAAGCCAAGCCTCCATCCCAATCATGTCATGCTCATTGAAAAGGAAGATGATGTCCTTGGCCCAGTGAATCTGACCTGGGACAGAAACAGCATCAAGGACATGTCCAACACATTGGTGCAACCATCGACCAATAAGCTCTCAGTTCCGTTGCCATGGGAGAGTTGTGGGCGGAGTTTCATACTTGGCCATTTGAAAACCCTTTCCCAGTCATTCTGCTGCAGTAGCACAGACTGCGCTCAGTCCAGCAGCAACACCCTCACCCCAAACCCCAGACAGTGGGCAGCATGTTTCAGCCAGAAGCAAGTGGTCAACACAAATCAGAGCTCTCTCTACTCCTTTCAACTGAAAGTAAAGGATCCTCGACACATGTCCCCCATCAAACACCCCCAGGGACAGGGACAGCACAGGGTTAGATACAGAGTAAAGCTCCCTCTACACTGTCCCCCATGAGACACTCCCAGGGACAGGGACAGCATGGGGTTAGATACAGAGTAAAGCTCCCACTACACTGTCCCCCATCAAACACTCCCAGGGACAGGGACAGCACGGGGTTAGATACAGAGTAAAGCGCCATGTTTAACTCCGTGAATAAATGATTCCAGAAGTGTGGAAAGATGGCCTCCAGTTCCTTCATTCCTGGGTTTTCTGGATTACACCATTCTATACTCGAAGGAATATAAGGATAGTCTAGGCGACCCATCTTCATAAATAACCCTTTTCACCATGGGATCATTCCAGTGAGTTTGTGCTGCATTCCCTGAGGGGCAGGGGCCCAGAACAGAACACAGTTACTCTACATGGGGTGGGACAACAACAATTTGTGTTCGTACAGAACGTTTAATGCAGTAACACGTTGCAAGGCTGTATAACTCCACACGTTTTTTTCGAACAATCCTGAAACAGGGGAGTGTCACTCTCCTCAGTTTCTATCTGAACAGCAGTCTCCTCATACATGGCTGAAATCGGACTAGTCTAGAGACCCAGTTCAAAAGCAAGGGCTTTCCCGTGTAGGACTGACAGGAGGAGAATTCTCTGTTATTTTTGACAATCAGATTTAGTTTATAATTCTCTACCACAGTAAGCATGGGGGCCTGGGTCATTGAACAAGGCAGGGTTTGAGAGTTTAGATCGATAGTGGAGTTACAGAGGTCAGACAAGAGAGCTGATCCCACAAACTAATAAACCCTCACCTTACTGAATGGTGCAGCAGGATTGAATGGGCAGAATGGCCTACTCCTGCTCCCAATTTTTGTCGTGTTGTGCAGAGCCCAGAATCGCACTCAGTGATGTCGGAAGTAGCGCAGAGAGCAGTGTCACACCTTCCCAGTCTGTGCTCAGAGGTAGAGGTGCGGGCAGGAGAGCCTGCCCCCAGTAGGAGTTGCCCCAGTCAGGGGGTCAGGGCGCAGGGAGTGTCGGGGGTAGGGGTGGGGTAAAGAGTCTCAGGAACGCGCGACCCTCACCTCGGAAGTAGGAAGCCAGAGCCAGGAGCAGGCCGGCAGCTTGGCTGTTCTGTCTGATACCGACTGGAGTGCTCAGTACAATTGATTCTGTACTCGCTGCCCTTGAGGCACGAAGAATTCCATACACATTGGTTCCTTTCACCATCTGCGGTTTCAATGGGAAAGCCTGAATAAGTGACTCCTGGCACAGTGTGGTACAAACAGCAAAGGATCGACATGCAATCACTAACTAACCTGACACTCCCATTTACAGTCTCCCAATGCCACAAGCTATAAGCCATGGAACCCATTGTGCTGCCTGTTTGAATTGTCTATAGTTATTTTAGCCTACACGTTAGAACACATCATCCAACATGGACTTATTTGTTAAACTTCTATTTCATAATTAAATCTGTAACAAACCAATTTAATACCCTGCACTTTATAGTATTCCTGAGACTACGTACAAACATAACTTCTCTCTCTTTTCTCTCGTCTCCCTTTTCTCTCCATTTCGTTTTATTCACTCACAGGATGAGGGCATCGCAGGCCGGGCCAGCATTTATTGCCCATCCCAGAGGGCAGTTAAGAGTCAACCACATTGCTGTGGGTCTGGAGTCATGCAGGTAAGGGCAGCAGTTCCCTTCCCTAAAGGACATCTGTTTCCGTCTCCCTCTTCTATCAGATGGTTTATATTAACATCACTCTGTCATTTTTTGATGTCTGACTGATGATCTTTACACTGTTCTGAAATGTATTTTACTAAGTGCAGATGTTGAGCTTATAGGTTTGGGTAACTTGCTACGAGCAGCAATTTCTTGATTTATGATACCTCTCTCTCTCAAAAGACCACTTGTGAGTCAAACAACTGCATAATTCAAACTTCAGATTGCTTTTCTCTGTACCAACACGACAGCAAACATTTTACTATCCTACACCCATGGGACCAGGAGTGTGTCAGTTGATCAAATATTCCAGATAATCAAGAGGTACACATAAACTATGTAAAAACATACACTACTAATAAAAACATAATGCAGGGGGTGCATACATCACTGTTATACTCTATTTACAGCATAAATCACTTCAGTAACAATGCGACTTTGCCTTAAGTAAAACTTACCAGAGACCCTTCTCACTCGCACCCTCAGCTGACTACTCGAACATCGCAGTATTTGAAGAGAAATTAACTTGAAATTAAATCAATTGTTGATATTTTGTGAGGCCATTTGATCGAACAACAAATGTATTTACATCGAGATGAATAAATTAATAGAAAACTATAATAATTGGACAGAATAATACAGTAAGCTTCATGGTATCTGCTTATCCTGACTGGGTACCACACCAGGGAGATGGATTTAATGGTGGGATGCCCAGGGAAGCTGGCAGTGTGTAGGCAGAAGAGCACTGAGCATTGACTGCGGGATTGCTTCTAGACTGTATCACTGTGCTTTCACCCAGTTGCCTAATGTTACAAGGGTCAGTGACTTACATATCTTTCCCGAATCTCGTCAGGGAAGGGTAGAGTTCGGGAGAAAGTCTGAGTGTGGGTCTCCAGCCCCAGGCCACTCATGGTCTTCACAAGCCATTCCACAGGCATCTCCCTGGCACAAAGGAAAGGTTTGCAGTTAGGAGGGAACACCACCGCGCTCGAAGCTTATTTTCAACTCAAAAACTCTCCGTACGCAGGGCCATCCTTTCCATTTCGAGCCGAGAACTCTGCATCTACACCCCAGCAACTCCCATCCAAAGACATCCATCCCACTCCTGAACTCCACTATTTCAGATCCCTGACTAAGCAGCAAACCAGAGCCCCAAAGTTCAGATCCACAAGACCACATTCAGCGTAGGAATAGGCCACTCAGCCCCTTGAGCCTACTCTGCCATTCTAGACCTCAATACTGTATTCCCTTGATATCGTAATTAACTAGAAATCTAGAAATTAACTAGAATGGGCTGTGTCTTGAGCTAGCTTAATGACAGAGCTTCCTTTGCCCTCTGGGGTACAGGAATCCAAAGCCTCACCCTCTGAGTGAAGATGTTCTTCCTCACATCAGCTTTGAATGGATTTCTCTTTTATTTTGAGACTGTCCCTTGTTTCTAGATCCCACAGCCAGGGCAAACCTCCTTTAAGAATTTTGTAAATTTCAGTGCCTTTCATTTCAAATTCTGGAGAATACGGGCCCAGTCATCCATTCAAGAAATCAGTCTGAACATCCACAGCACTTCCTGTGGCAAGTATGTCTTTCCTTAGGCTGAGGAGTTAGGTTAGTGTCAAGTACTATCTCTCCAAGTGTTCACTACAAATGAAGTTCCACCTTTTTGCTCCTGTTCTCATCGTCCTGTAATATTCATGCTGTTTGCCTTCTGAATTGCTTGCTGCACCTACATTCTGGCTTTCAGAGACAGGTTCCTTTGGACATCAACACTTTCCAATCTCTCATCTTATAAGAAACATTCTGCCCCTCAGTTCCTCTGACTCAAGAGTACAATCTCACACTCTACAGATATTTCCCGTGTGATCTTCCTCTTGGTTACTCATTTAATCTGTGTAAGTCCCCTTGAAGCCTCTTTACATTCCCCTCATGACTCTCGTTCCCACCAAGTTTTGTATCATCTTCAAATGTGGAAATGTTGCAACTGGTCTCCAATTCCCAGTCACTGCTACAGATTATGAAATGCTGGGTCAAAGCACAGACTGCTACAGTACCCTACTGGTCACAGCTAGCTAACCTGAAAAACCCAATTCTTCCTACTCTCTGCCTTTTAGAATTAGAACTTATTGTCACATGTACTCAAGTACAGGAGCACAGCGAAGAGTGTACAAAATCACCACTGCAGACACCATCTTAGGTACAAACTTTTAGGCAGAAAAATAAAGAAAAAAATATAAATTTCAACATTACAGTCCTTTTTAAGTGCTTAGCCATGCTGGGCTCACTCCCCCCACCCCCTGGCTTGATAATTTTTCTCGATTTTTGCCTCTTAACTAATCCTCGATCCCCTCTAGCAGCCCCAATTCTACAGCCATTCATTTTGTTAACTAATCCAGTGGTTCCCTTTGTTAACTCTTTGAACATTTTACTTTCTAATAAAGCACCAGCATGCTTGGGGAACTTGATTTCCTTTTCAAAAAGGGTACTGAAGTTTAAAGATAGGGAATTCTCACTGCAACTGTACAGGGTGTTGATGAGACCGCACCTGGAGTATTGCATACAGCTTTGTAGGGTTATAGAGCTGTACAGCACAGAAATGCACCCTTCAGTCCAACTCATCCATGCTGACCAGATATCCTAAATTAATCCAGTCCCATTTGACAGCATTTAGTTGCCACATTTAAGAAAAGAGGAAGTTCAAAACAGATTGACTAGACTGGGTCCTGTGCTGAAGAGGGTGATTTATGAAGAATGGCTAAACTGGTTAGGCCTTTATTCATAGATAGTAGGAACTGCAGATGCTGGAGAATCTGGGATAACAAGGTGTAGAGCTGGATGAACACAGCAGGCCAAGCAGCATCAGAGGAGCAGGAAGGCTGACGTTTCGGGCCTAGACCCTTC
>NC_063333.1:1808089-1814444 GCF_021869965.1 Rhincodon typus
AAGGCTGACGTTTCAGGCCTAGACCATTTCTGAAGAAGGGTCTAGGCTCGAAACGTCAGCCTTCCTGCTCCTCTGATGCTGCTTGGCCTGCTGTGTTCATCCAGCTCTACACCTTGTTATCTCTAGGCCTTTATTCATTACAGTTTATAAGAGCGAGGGGTAATCTCACTGAAATGTACAAGGTTCTAAGGGGGCTTGTTGAGATGGATATTAAAGGTGACATTTTCACTGGTTGGGTATATGAAACTATTGGTCACAGCTGCACAGTGACAGGGAATTCAGTTAAAACTCAGATACAAAGAAATTACTTCTTCCAGGGGTCAATGAATATCTAGAGAGTTGAGAAATTACATCTTTTATAGTGTCATACAGTACGGAAACAGACCCTTCAGTCCAATTGGTCTGTGTTGACCAGACATCCCAATCTGACCTAGACTCATTTGCCAGCATTTAGCTCATATCCTTCTAAACCCTTCTTATTCATATTCCCATCCAGATGCCTCTTAAACGTTGTTAAGGGTCATAGAGTCCTACAGCACAGAGACAGGCCCTTTGGCCCAAACTGGTCCATGCCGACCAAAATGTCCATCCACACTAACTCCATTTCCCTGCACCTGGCCCATATCCTTCTAAACCTTTCCTTTCCATATCTTCATTCAAATGCCTTTTAAATGTTGTTAATGTACCTGCCTCAACCACTTCTGCTGGCAGCTCATTCCATTAGCTTTTACACAGAAGGTGGAACAAGTTGCCCCTCAGGTTCCCATGTATTCTTTCCCCTCTTACCCTAAACTGATACCCTCTAGTCTTCAATTCCCCAACCCTGGGAAAAAGACTGAGTGCATTCACCCTATCCATGCCTCTCATGATCTTATAGACTTCTATAAGATCCCCCCTCAGTTTCCTATGCTCTAAAGAAAAATGTCCTAGTTTGTCCAACCTCTCCCTATAACTCAGTCCCTTGAGTCCTGGCAACATCCTTGTAAATTTCTTCTGCACTCTTTCCAATTTAATAACATCCTTCCTATAACAAAGTGATCAAAACTGAACACAATACTCCAACTGCGGCCTCACCAACATCCTGTACATCTGCAACATAACTTCCCAACTCCTATACTCAGTGCCCTGACTGATGAAGTCCAGTGTATCAAAAGCCGCCTTCACTGCCCTGTCTACCTGTGACTTCACTTTCAGAGAACCATGCACCTGAACTCCAAGGTCCCTCTGTTCCACTACACTCCCTAAGGCCCTAACATTCACCATGAAACTCCTACCTGGATTTGACTTTCCAAAATGCAACACTTCACACTTACCTATATTAAACTCCATTTGCCATTTCTTGGCCCACTTTCCCAACTGATCAAGATCCTGCTGCAATTTCTGATAACCTTCCTCACTGTCCACAATACCGCCTATTTTAGTGTCATCTGCAAACTTACTAATCATGCCTTGTGTATTTTCATCCAAATAGGTGATATAGATAACAAACAGCAATGGGCCCAGCACCAGCCCCTGAGGTACATCACTAGTCATAGGCCTCCAGTCTGACAAGCATCCTTCCACTATTACTCTCTGCTTCCTACCATCAAGCTAATTGTGTATCCAGTTGCCAGCTCCCCCTGGATTCCATGCGATCTAACCTTCCAGAGCAGCCTACCATGTGGAACCTTATCAAAGGCCTTACTGAAATCCATATAGACTACATCTACTGCACTGCCCTCATCAACCTTCCCGGTCACTTCATCAAAGAGCTCTTAACAAATTTGTGAGGCATGATCTCCCATGCGCAAAGCCACGCTGACTACTCCTAATCAAACCCTGTCTTTCCAAATGCATATCTTATCCCTCAGAATCTTCTCAAGTAACTTCCCTACCACAGATGTTAGGCTTACTGGTCTATAATTTCCAGGTTTTTCTTTGCATCCCTTCTTGAATAAAGGCACAACATTCACTACCCTCCAGTCTTCCGGGACCTCACCTGTTTTTTTTCCTTTTTTTCATCCAGACCCATCCCCTAACCCTATCCTCGTACTTCCCATGGCCTTCACATCCTTGGACACTACGGGCAGTTTAGCATGGCCAATCCACCTACCCGGCACATCTTTGAACTACGGGAGGAAACCGGAGCACCCGGAGGAAACCCACGCAGACATGGGGAGAACATGCAAACTCCACACAGACAGTCACCCGAGAGTGGAATCGAACCCAGGTCCCTCGCACTGAGGCAGCAGTTCTAACCACTGATCCAATGTATCGATGTTATTGTGCCAGCCTCCAGCACTTCCTCTGGCAGCTCATTCCATACATGCACCACCCTCTGTGTGAAAAGGTTACCCCTCATGTCCTTTTTAAATCTTTCCCCTGTCACATTTCCATACTGTACGACTCCATGCCTGGGGAACAGGCAATAAATGCTGACCAGCCAGCAACAGCAACGTTCCTTAAACAAAAGAGAAAACCTCTGCACGATAGATCATGGGAACCTGGGGATTTGTCAATTTTCAATAGTTCAATCCTCAGTTAACTTTGCCAACATACCTCTTCTATTAATACTAACGTTTTCGGTTTTATTAGAATTCTTTGAGGAGGCAGCAGAGAAGGCAAATGGGATGTTGGCCTTTGCTTCAAAGGGAGTGAACTATAAAAGTAGGGAGGTTTTGCTAAAACTATAAAAGGCACTAGTCAGACAACTGCTGGAATACTGTGGATAGTTCTGGGGCCCCCTTATCTACGGGAAGGTAGACTGGCATTGCAGGCATTAAAAAAAAGATTCACTCAGCTGATCCCTGGGTGAGGAGGGACTGCCTTATGAGAAAGATTGAGTAGATTGGGCTTGTACTCATTGGAGTTTAGAAGAATGAAAGGAGACCTTATTGAAAGATTCAAGATTCTTAGGGGACTTAACAGGGGAGATGTGGAAGGGATGTTTTGCCTTGTGGGAGAGTCTAGGACCAGAGGACATCATCTCAAAATAGGGGGTCAACCATTTCAGACAGAGATGAGAAGGTATTTCTCCTTGGAGGGTAGTAAATCTGTGAAATTCTTTACCTCAGAGAGTTGTTGAGGCTGGGTCATTAAGTACATTGAAGACTGAGTTAGACAGGTTTTTAATCAGTAAGGGAATCAAGGGCTATGGGGAAAAAGCAGGAAAGTGGAATTAAGGATGATCAGATTAGCCATAATCTCATTGAATGGCAGAGCAGATTTGATGGGCCAAATGCCCTGTTTCTGCTCTTATTCCTTATGGTGACTCCCTCATTCTCTGAGTCCCTTGGATCTTTATTTCTGGGAAATTTTTTGTACCTTCTTCAGTGAAAGCAGGCATAACCCAATTATTCACTGCCATTTCCCTATTTTCCCATCATACATTACCCTGACTTTGCCTGTGACAGATCCCCAATGACTAGTCGCTGCTAATCTCTTCTTTGCGTATCTTCAGAAGCTTTTACAGTCCATTTTTATGTTTTCTGCTAGTTTACTTTCTCATTCTATTGTTCTTTCCTTAATCAGTTTCTTGGTCCTCAATACCACTGAATCCAACCCACCCTGTTCCGTAATACCCACTGCCACCCCAAACTCATTCCTGAATGATCAGAAATATGAGCTCTCCACCTTCCCTGATCAGACTCGGCAAACAGTGACTGCAGTCTCTCTTACCCAGCCTTTTTCCCATGGGCGGAGAATTCCCGGGCATAGGACAATGCCCTGTCACCATAGACAAAGTTCTCATCCACCATGGTGGAGCCCATGGCATTTTCCGATGTATACGTTTGCAGGATAAAGGGTTCAAAGGCCAGGCCCATGAACCAGGAGACCCCAGCAATGTAGCACATGAAGCTGGAGAGAGGAGAAAACACAGAGAATCAGAAATAGCTGGTCATTAACCAACAGGTCATTCCCACATCAGCAAAAAGACGCCAGTCAACCTCAGCAAATAAACAAAATCACCATTCACCCCATTAAACACCCGCAGGAGAGGGACAGCACAGGGTTAGATACTGAGTAATGCTCCCTCTACACTGTCCCAATCAAACACTCCCAGCACAGGGACAGCACGGGGTTAGATAGACAGTAAAGCTTCCTCTACACTGTCCCCCCCATCAAACACTCCCAGGACAGGAACAAAAGCAGAAGTTGCTGGAAAAGTTCAGCACATCTGGCAGCATCTGTGAAGAATAAAATCAGAATTAATGTTTTGGGTCCAGTGACCCTTCCTTAGAACAGTTTTGAGGAAGGGTCACCGGACCCGAAATGTTAACTCTGATTTTCTCTTCACAGATGCTGTCAGACCTGCTGAGCTTTTCCAGCAATTTCTGTTTTTGTTCCTGATTTACAGCAACCGCAGTTCTTTTGGTTTTTACTCCTAGGACAGAGTCAGCACAGGGTTAGATAGAGAGTAAAGCTCCCTGTACTCTGTCCCTGTCGGGTTACTTTGGGTTTGTTTCCTAAGCTTAACATTTCTTGTCCTGTAAAGGGATCCAAGTGTATGGGGAGAAAGTAGGATATGGAGTTGGATGATCGGCCATGAACATATCGAATGGTGGTGCAGGCTTGAAGGGTCAAATGGCCTACCCCTGCTCCTATCTTTGAGGTTCTCTCTTACCCGAGCCCACCATGACACTGCTACTCACCACAGCGGCGTGTTCATCCTGGTGAGCAGGTTTGTCAACACCTGCCTGCGGTTTGGATCTGAGAGGAGACCCATCTCTGCAACTTGACACAGCGACTCGAGAGGAAGGGGCACACTGTGGTTACACCGACATAATCTGCACTCTGAAAACAAACAGGAGGCAGGAAAGGCAATGAGTAACTTGGTAGGCTGTTATCCTTTGGGTGCGGTCAGTAATGTCACTGTGGCTGTGGTCTGGGAGGAAGAGGTGTACATGTAATTTATGCATAACAGGCTGCTATTAACATCAGATATTTACCACTTCATGTTAAAGATAGTACAGTAGCTGAACAATCTGCAGATGGGAAACATGAGCATGCTTTAGACTATATTCACAGAGTAGCTGGGGAGACAGTGGTGCTGGGAGATGCTGGTAACCCCAGGTGACTGCTCTGGGTTCGAATTGCATTGTGGCCGATGGGGAAACGTGTATTCAATAAAAACCTATGCCAATGGTGATCATGTATCTATAGTCAATTATCATAAAATCCCTTCTGGTTCACCAATGTCCTTTAGGGAAGGAAATCACAGAATCCCTACAGTGGGGAAAGAGGCCATTCAGCCCATCGAGTCTGCAGCAACCCTCCAAACAGCATCCCTTCCAGACCCAGCCCTCTACCCTATCCCCATATTTCCCATAGCCAATTTGAACTATGGGAGGAAACCGGAGCACCCAGAGGAAACCCACACAGGCACGGGGAGAATGTGCAAACTCCACACAGACAGTCGCCCTAGGGTGGAATCGAACCCGGGTCCCTGGCGCTGTGAGGCAGCAGTGCTAACCAGTGAGCAACCATACCTCATTGCTGTACTTACTCCTAAATGTCCTTAGCGCACTCAGTTGAACAATAAGTATGAATAAATTCTGGCCTTGCCAGACATACCCATATCCCATGAACAAAACCAAAATGATACCATGACTTTTATTTTGGTTGGGGGGTTGGGGCTGGTGGTTGGAATTGCAAATTTACAGAAGATGGGGCTCTCCTTCTTAGACCAAAGATGATTTTGCGATTTTTGATCAGTTTACAAGATTAGGTAAGGTAGAGGGGGGAAAAGCTGTGTTCAGTGGTTGAAGGGAACATAGCTTCAACATGAGGAAGAATTTTATTTTTACACAGAGTGGCAACAACCTGGAAATCTCTGCCCACGAGGCCAGTGAAGTGGAGACGTCGAATGAATTCAAAATGAAATTAACCAACAGAGCTACACGGATCGAGCAGGAGGGGGACTGACTGGATTACACTGTGAGGAGATAACACTGGACTTGAATGGCTACTTTCAGAGGTGTGAGTGACTATATCAGAGGAACACATAGTAACTGGGAGCAGCTGTATATAACATTAAAGGAGCTTCCAAAACAAATAGGTGGGCACAAAGCATGCCATCATGTGGTATCACTACACTCCCTCACAGATAAACCTATAGGAGATACAACAGTCTGCATCTCTGTGGGAACTTCAGTCTACTGTAGCTGTGGCCTGTGTAAGTGACCACATGAACACATTTGGTTTGTGCTGTAGGAATGCAACAAGTCTGCGAGCATTAACGAAAAAGCAATGTCTTCAACACACGTCCTGTAAGTTGGGGGGGGGCAACGGGGATATCAGACAATACCCTGTGATAGCCCACACGGATGGGGGGCAATGGGGATATCAGACAATACCCTGTGATAGCCCACACGGG
>NC_063333.1:1814944-1829467 GCF_021869965.1 Rhincodon typus
ACTCTATCTATACCTCTGATCATTTTGTACACCTCTATCAAGTCACCTCTCATCCTTCGTCGTTCTAAAGAGAAAAGTCCTAGCTCTCTCAAACTTTCCTCGTAAGACCTTCCCTCCATTCCAGGCAACAATCCTCGTAAATCTCCTCTGCAACTTTTCCAACGCTTCCACATCTTTCCTGTAATGAGGTGACCAGAACTGGACACAATACTCCAGATGTGGCTGAACCAGGCTTTTGTATAGCTGGAGCATAACTTCACGGCTCTTGAACTCAATCCCTCTATTAATGAAAGCTAACACACCATACGCCTTCTTAACAACTCTATCCACCTGGGTGGCAGCTTTCAGGGAACTGTGAACATGAACCCCAAGATCCCTCTGCTCCTCCACACGGCCAAGAATCTTTCTGTTAACCCTGTATTCTGCTTTCAAATTTGTCCTTCCAAAATGAATCACCTCACACTTTTCAGGGTTAAACTCCATCTGCCACTTCTCAGCCCAGCTCTGCATCCTATCAATGTCCCTTTGTAACCTAGAACAGCCCTCTGCACTGTCCACAACGCGACCCACCTTCGTATCATCCGTGAACTTGCTAATCCACCCTTCCACTCCTTCATCCAAATCATTTACAAAAATCACAAATAGGAGAGGACCCAGAACAGATCCTTGTGGTACACCACTCGTAACTGAGCACCCTGTTGAATATTTTCCGTCCGCTACCGCCCTTTGTCTTCTAAGGGTCAGCCAATTCTGAATCCAATCTGCCACATTTCCCCCCATCCCATGCCTCCTTACCTTCTGCATGAGCCTACCATGGGGAACCTTATCAAACGCCTTAAATCCATGTATACCACATCCACTGCTCTACCTTCATCCATGTGTTTGGTCACCTCTTCAAAGAATTCAGTAAGGTTTGTGAGGTATGATCTGCCCCTCACAAATCCATGCTGACTATCACGAATCAAACTGTGCCTATCCAAGTGATCATAAATCCTATCTCTCAGAACACTTTCCAATAATTTGCCCACCACTGACATAAGACTAACTGGCCTGTAATTTCCGGGGCTATCCCTGCTGTTCCCTGTTTTGAACAAGGGAATGACGTTTACCTCTCTCCATCTTCTGGCACTATACCTGTGGACAGTGAGGACGAAAAAATCATCGCCAAAGCCCCTGCAATCTCTTCCCTCGCTTCCCATAGAATCCTTGGATAAATCCCATCAGGCCCAGGGGACTTATCTATCTTCAACTTCCTCAAAATTCCTAGCACATCTTCCTTACTAACATCGACCTCCTCTAGCCTATCAGCCTCTTTCACACTGTCCTCCTCTACAACTAGGTCCCTCTCAGTTGTGAATACCGAAGAAAAGTATTCATCTCTTTAGGCTCCATGCACAAATTCCCTTTACAATCCTTGATCGGCCCTACCCTTTCTCTGGTCATTCTCTTATTCCTCACGTACGTGTAAAAAGCCTTGGAGTTTTCCTTGATCCTATCTGCCAAGGTTTTCTCATGCCCCCTTATAGCTCTCCTGAGACCTTTTTTCAGCTCCTTCCCTGGATAACTTGTATCCCTCTAGAGCCTTTTCCGTTCCTTGTTTCTTAAACCTTACATAAGCATCCTTCTTCCTCTTAACCAGTTATTCAACCTCTCTTGAGAACCAAGGCTCCCTCACTCGACCGCATCTTCCCTGCCTGCTAGGGACAAACATATCGAGCACACGCAGTATGCATTCCTTAAACAATCTCCACATTTCAATAGTGCTCTTCCCTGACAGCATCTGTTCCCACTTTGTTACCCAGTTCTTGTCTAACAGAATTGTAATTACCCTTCCCCCAATTATAATCCTTACCCTGCTGTATGTACCTATCCTTTTCCATGACTATTGTAAAAGTAACAGAGTTATGATCGCTACCGCCAAAATGCTCTCCTACCAACAGGTCTAACACTTGGCCCGGTTCATTGCCAAGCACCAAATGCAAAGTGGCCTCTCCTTATGTTGGTCTATCTACATACTGTGTCAGGAATCCTTCCTGAATGCACTGGACAAAATCTGCTCCATCTAATCTATTACAACTAAAATGTTTCCAATCAATATTTGGAAAGTTGAAGTCACCCATGACTACAACCCTGTAACTTCTGCACCTTTCCAGTACCTGCCTCCCAATCCGCTCCTCCACTTCTCTGCAACTATTAGGGGGGTCTGTTAAAAAAACCCCAACAAAGTGACTGCTCCTTTCTTGTTCTGGACCTCAACCCTAACTGACTTTGTAGACATATCATTCTCGAACTTCCTTTCAGTAGCTGCTATACTCGCCCTGACTAGCAATGCCACTCCCTGGCCTCTTTTTCCACCTTCCCTATTTCTTTTAAAGCATCTAAATCCCAGAACTTCCAACAACCAATCCTCTCCCTGAGTTACCCAAGTTTCTGTAATGGCCACAACATCGTAGTTCCATGCTCCATGACACATACTCTAAGTTCATCCGCCTTATTTCTGATACTTCTAGCATTGAAGTATACACACTTCAAACCATCCCTGTGTCCACAATTACGCTCCATCGGCCGCATTTCTTTGTAAACAACGTCACTCTCTGTTGTGTCTGCTGGAAGGCTGAATACCTCATGCTCTGAATTACAAACCCGGTTCCCACCCCCTACCAATCTAGTTTAAACTATCCCATATAGCTCCAGCAAACCTCCCTCCCAGGATATTTGTGCCCTTCCGGTTCAGGTGCAACCTGTCCTTACTGTGCAGGTCCCACCTTCCCCAGAATGTGCTCCAATTATCCACATAATGGAAGCCCTCCCTCCTACACCAGCCCTGTAGCCATGTGTTTAGCTGCACTCTCTCCCTATTTCTTACCTCGTTATCACGTGGCACCGGTAGTAATCCAGAGATAACCACTCTGTTTGTCCTGGACTTCAGCTTCCAGCCTAACTCCCTTGACTTGTTTCTCACATTCTCTGTCCTTTTTCTACCTATGTCATTGGTACTGATGTGTACCATGACTGCTGGTTGCTCACCCTCCCCCTTAAGGATCTTGAAGACACGATCCGAGACATCACGGATCCTGGCACCCGGGAGGCAACATACCATCCGTTCATCTTGTTCGTGTCCACAGAACCGCCTGTCTGTGCCTCTTACTATCGAATCCTCCACTACAATTGCTCTCCTATTCTTCCCCCTTCCCTTCTGTGCCACAGGGACAGGCTCAGTGCCAGAGACCTGTCCACTATGGCCTTCCCCTGGTAGGTCGTCCCCCCCAGCAGTATCCAGAACGGTATACTTATTATTGAGGGGAACAGCCACAGGGGATCCCTGCACTGTCTGCCTATTCCCTTTCCCCTTCCTGACAGTCACCCAGCTACCTTTCTCCTGTACCTTGGGTGTGACCACCTCCTTATAACTCCTCTCTATCACCGCGTCAGCCTCCCGAATGATCCGGAGTTCATCCAGCTCCAGTTCCCTAATGCGGTTTTTGAGGAGCCGGAGTTGGGTGCACTTCTCGCAGGTGAAGTCATAGGGGAACACCAGCAGTGACCCTTACCTCCCACATCCTGCAAGAGGAGCATGCAACTGCCCTAGCTTCCATTCCCTCTACTCGAGATTTCCAGAAGAATTAAAAAAAAGCCTTACCTTACCAACTCTCCACACAGTCTTTTTTTTTTGGTTAGAGGAGGAGGATGGGTGGGAGGCTTTACATGTGCAGTGTTTCGGGTTTAGCCAATGCCCGAATATATCAGTTCCTTCCTGGCTCACGTTCTCTCCACACACCCGCCGCTGAAAACATGAGGGCCGCTTGCTGCACGAGGTAAGTTTTTATACTGGAGAAAAAAAACGACCTTACCTTCCCGTCGGCACTCACACACAGGAAGTACAGAACCAGTGAATCCCCAGGCCCATGGCTCTAGTTCAGACATGGCAGTCACAGAGTTACAGTGGCAGATGCCCATAACCAATACCCCAGAGCCCGTTACAGATAGACCAGAGACTGTTTAAGAGACTCCGGCCAATTTTCAAGCTGTGACTGGAGGAGCAACAGAGGAAGAACGAGGAACGTGGAAGATGAATGCCATTGCAGTAAAATCTTATATTCAGTGTTTCAGGATGGCGACAGAAGATGGCGACACTTTGTAACACACAACGAAACACTATTCACTGCATTTTTTATATACATGTCACAATAAATCAAAATCTAATCTTATCTAACATTTAAGAATTATATGGAAGTATTTAGATTCTCTGCACCTTTCTGGAACTGTAAGACAATATTCTGCATTCTGTTCCATTACCCTGATGTAAGGTATGATTTGTCTGATTAGCACGCAAAACAATACTTTTCACTGTGTCTCAACACCTGACACTAATAAATAGATAAACTTGCAATGCCAAGGCATACAAGCTCTGGAATTAGGATTACAGTAGGTGTTAGTTTTTGACCAGCATGGATACATTGGCCTGTACTGTAATTCATAGAATCCCTACAGTGTGGAAACAGGCCCTTCGGCCCAACAAGTCCACACTGACCCTCAGAGGATCCCACCCAGACTCATCCCCCCATAACACACCTAATCTACACATCCCTGAACACTACGGGCAATTTAGCATGGCCAATCCACCTAACCTGCACATCTTTGGACTGTGGGAGGAAACCGGAGCACCCGGAGGAAACCCACGCAGATACAGGGAGAATGTGTAAACTCCACACAGTTGTCCAAGGGTGGAATCGAACCCTCTGTGAGGCAGCAGTGCTAACCACTGAGCCCACTGTGTCGCCATAGAGAGATCTCTATGACTCTAATAGGTGGCTTCAATTAATGTATCGGCTGAGGTTACCTATGGCCTGGTGACTTACCTGGATATGAAAACAGCTGGTGTAAGAATTCAGAGCAACAGAATGACAAACATTATGGTCACCTCTCGGACAAATCTAGATCCAATTATTCTGGTAGAATTATGGTGACGTTACCTCTCTTGGAATGCGAGTTTTGCAGCAACATTGGGATTATGTGGTTACAGCAACATTGCAAATCCTCCTAACCACCATTTCCAACCATCGATGACTGTCCCTCAGTTCACACACATGTAAGGAGTTAAGAACAGAAATAGGGTTGTCAATCCTTTGAGCCTTCTCTGCCATTCAATAAGATAATGGCTAACGCAGTTTGTGGTTTTGCTTATTGTGCAAAGCTTCACTAGACTGATTCCCGGATGGCAGGACTGACATATTAAGAAAGACTGGGTCACCTGGGCTTGTATTTGCTGGAATTTAGGACAATGGAGGGGAGATCTCCTAAAGATATACAAAATCTTGATTGGACTGAACAGGCTACATGCAGGAAGAATGTTCCCAATGTTGGGAAAGTCCAGAACTAGGGGTTAGCCATTCAGGACTGAGATGAGGAAGAATTTCTTCACTCAGAGTTGTAAACCTGTGGAATTCTCTCCCATAGGAAGCTGTTGGGGCAAGTTCATTAGATATATTCAAGAGGGAGCTGGACATGGACCTTGCAGTGATAGGGATTTAGGGGTACGGAGAGAAAGCGAGAATGGGATACTGAGATTGTGTGATCAGCCATGATCATATTGAATGGTGATGCAGGCTCGAAGGGCCGAATGGCCTACTCCTGCACCTACTTTCTATTCTGCATAACAACACAGAGAATGAGGTTCTTGTTGACTTAGTTGTCATACAGCATAAAAACAGACCCTTTGGCCCCATTCATCCATGCTGACCAGGTTTCCTAAACTGAATGCGTCCCGCTTTCCTGTGTTTGGCCCATATCCCTCTAAACCCATCCATGTACCTGTCCAAATGCCTTTTAATTGTACCAGCCTCCACAACTTCCTCGGGCAGCTCGTTCCATACCCACACCACCCTCTGTGTGAAAAAGTTACCCCTCAGATCCCTTTAAATCTTTTCCCTCTTACCTTAAAATCTATATCTTCTAGTTTTGGACTACCCCACCACCACCCACCATCACCCCCCGCCCCCATCCTGGGGAAAACATCTTGGCTAATCACCTTATCTATGCCGCTCAGGATTTTACAAAGCTCTATAAGGTCACCCCTCATTCTCTTATGCTCCGGGGAAATAAAAAGTCCCAGCCTATCCATCTGCTCCTTATAACGCAAACCCTCCAGTCTCAGTAACGTCATTGTAAATCTATTTTGCACCCTTTCCAGTTTAATAATGTTTCCTATGGCCGTGACCAGAATTGTCCATAGAATTCCAAATACGGCCTTACCAATGTCTTGTACAGCTGTAACATGATGTCCTAATTCCTATACTGAATGCACTGACTGATGAAGGCAAGTGTGCCAAGCATCTTCTTCACCACCCTGTCTACCTGTGACGCCACTTTCAAAGAACAATGTACCTGCACCCGTAGGTCTCTCTGTTTCACAACACTCAAGGCCCTATCATTAACTGTATAAGTCCTGTCCTGATTTGTCGTACCAAAATGCAACACCTCACATTTATCTAAATTAAACTCCATCTGCCATGCCTTGGCCCACAGACCCAATTGATCAAAATCATCTTTCACTGTCCACTACACCACCTACTTTGGTGTCAACTACAAACTTACTAACCATGCCACCTGTATTCTCATCTAAATAGTTCATATAAATGATGACCAAGTAGATCCAGCACCAATCCTATCGCACACTGCTGGTCACAGGCCTCCAGTCTGAACAACAACCCTCTACCACCACCAAATCTCCTACCGGCAAGCCAATTTGTATCCATTTGGCAAGCTCTCCCTAAATCCCATGTGATCTAACCTTTCTAAACAGCCTACCGTGCAGAATCCTGTCGTAGACCTTGCTAAAATCCACGTAGACAACGTCTACCACTTTGCCTTCATCTATCTTCTTGATCACCTCTTCAAAAGACCTCAATCAAGTTTGTGAGACAAAATTTCCCATGCACAAAGCCATGTTGACTATCCCTAATCAGTCCTTGGGTTTCCAAATGCATGGAAATCCTGTCCCTCAGAACCACCCTAACAACTTACCCACCACTGACATCAGGCTCACCGGCCTGAAGTTCCCTGGCTTTTCCTTCCATCCTTTCTTAAATAACAACACATTGGGGAGGCGATGGCCTAGTGGAATTATCACTGGACTGTTAATCCTAGGGACCCAACTAATGTAATGGGGACCTGGGGTTCGAATCCCTCCATGGCAGATGGTGGAATTTGATTTCAATAAATATCTAGAATTAAAGACTCTAATCATGACCAGGAATCCATAGTCAACTGTCGGAAAAACCCATCTGGTTCACTAATGCTCTGTAGGGAAGGAAACTGCCATCCTTACCTGGTCTGGCCTACATGTGACTCCAGACCCACAGCAATGTGGTTAACTCTTAACTGCCCTTTGGGGAATTAGGCATGGGCAATAAATGCTGTCTAGCCAGCAACTTTCACATCCCGTAACTGAAAAAAGAAAAACAAAAGCTACCCTCCAATCTTCCGGCACCTCACCTGTGGCTGTTGATGATGCAAATATCTCAGCTGGGGACCCTGCAATTTCTTCCCTAGCTTTCCAAAATGTCCTGGGAAACACTTGATCAGTCCCTGTCTTGAAGTTTAGTTACAAGACTGTAACACATTTATACTGCTACAATATCATAGACTTATACACATTACAGTTCTGTACTCCTCAACGGGGAATAACACATGGACCAGAATGAAGCCCCAGCAACATCGACTGGTATATACTGGTTTTGATCTGGTCGGATCTATTTTCATGCTGGAGTTGACCACAATAGCAGTCGTTCTGTTGGTCTGAAATCTGGCACCAGCAGTTTTCATGACTTTCAGGCAGACTCATTACTTCTCAGCTGAACCTCTTACTGTCTCTCTGCGTCATTCATTTCAGAGTTATGTTCATCATTGCATTTGTCATTTTTGTAAATTTCTTAGACTGCTCCTGCTCTACACCAACCTCAATTCTTCTTTCTGATCATAGGGACAAGCTCTAAATAATAACAATCCATGTTCATTGCTGCTTTTCACGTTAGTTCTGAACAAAGAACTGAGATATCACAGACAAGTGACCACTCACGTTTCCTTTGCATTGAAGGGGAAGGTGCCAAAAGGTTAGAATATTACCTGCAGCCAGGTAAGAAAATAAAAAAAAAATCTTTATTGTGCCTTGGCGGACAGGGGCAAATAAGGGAAAAACCTGAACACAGCACTCAGCTGGGGTTGAGGGGGAAGTCTGCTAGGGGAGAGACAGTGGGAAGATCCCCAGCTCCTTTGCATCATGCTCAGACATGGACTCTAAGCAGAATAAAACTCTCCAGGAGAAAGATAAACACAGAAACTAAGACCAGCAGGCAGGCAGAGAGAGAGAGAAAATAACACACACACAAAATAATACTGCTGGAAATTACAGAGTGATTGACTACACTGATTTCATTACAAAAGTGATTTGTGAACTGCCTTAATCACACAAAGGTAGCATCCAAGTTTAGCAGGTAATAAGATGGGCAAATGGCCTTTGTTTCAAAAGGAATGGAGTATAAAAATCAGGAGGCCTTGCTAAAACAATGCAGGGCAATGGTCAAACCACAGCTGGAATACAGGTAGTTCTGCTATAATGCGTGTCTTGTTAACGCAAATTGGCTGCAACGCAATTGATGAATAATGAAGTCTATAGAGTGTGGAGCTGGAGGAACACAGCAGGTCAGGCAGCAGAGAAGCAGGAGAGTCCTGATGAAGGGTCCGAACCCGAAATGTCAACTTTGCTGCTCCTCTGATACTGCCTGGCCGGTTGTGTTCCTCTAGCTCCACACTGTATTGACACTGACTGCAGCATCTGCAATTCTTGCTACCTCCTAGCTGAAGAATAGCAGACACTGTTTGGATAATGCAAACTTTCTGCTGTCCTTTCTATAGCGATTTCCCTATAAATCAATTTTCTATAGTGAGGTCACACAAGAACGCAACTATCGTGTTTAGGAGAACAACCTGTACGGTGAACAGTTTTGGGCCCCTTATCTAAGGGATGGTATACTGGCATTGGAGGCATTCAAAGAAGATTCACTTGGCTGATCCTGGGTAGGGGCGGACTCTCGTATGAGGAGAGGTTCAGTAGGTTGAGCCTGTACGTATTGGAATGTTATTCCCATTCTTCACAGATAACATGATATGGGAGGCACAGTAAGGAAGCTCCAGTGTTTGGCCAGAATCCTTTGGAACAAACAAAGGAAAGAACGTTTTTATTGAAGGGAAACAATGCAAGTGTCATATACAAGAACAGTCCGTCTCTCCACAAGGCTCACTCCCCCACCAGCGTGGTCACTTCCTGCACATGCTCCCTGACCACACGGTCCAAAACAGCATACACGTCACCACATGCTTTTGCTGCTGCGTCCACCACTTTCTCCAGGTGGTCCTCATGCAGCCGCGAGTTCATTTCCAGCAAAGCAATCTGCTGCGACTTGGGGAGCAGGGCCAGGGCCACCTGGGGACCCCCAGCCGACTCTTCGATGTAGCTGAGGTCCACTAAAGGGGTGTCCTCGATAAAGCCTGTGGAGCAGGCACACACGTAGTCCCGCATGGGGATTCCTGCGTCGATCACAGCCAGTGTCGCCGCATTGACACAGGCGCAATAGTTGCCACCATCTGCCTGCAAGATCTGTGGAGGGGAGAACAAAGCAGGAAGTGAGCACAGATCTCAAATTTTCACTGTTGGCAATTAGAGGGGCGCTTATCTCGCAACTCCAGAGGTTGAATACCATCATATTATTGAATGTGCAATTAACCAGAATGGGAAGAGACCATTGAACTCTCTATGACATAGGAACAGGAGGAGGCCATTCAGCCCTCCAGCCTGTTCTGCCATTCAGTTAGATCTCAGCTAATCTGTACCTCAACTTAAACCATTGTTATTTAAAATCCTGTAATAATCTTACACTCAAATAAACAGAAAAGGCAGCGATGAACAATGGCGGATGTTTAAGAAAATAGTTCATGACTCACAACATAGATATATCTCAGTGAGAATGGAGGATTCCAGGAAGGAGATATGCCAACCATGGTTCACGAGGGAAGTTGCAGGTATTATCAAATTGCAAGAAAAAAACAATATGGCAAAAATTACTGGTGAGCCAGAGGATTGGTAAAAGTTTTCAAAGCCAACAACAGAGATGGAAAAAATACTTTTTAGGGAGCAAGTAATAGCAAAACAGATATTAAGAGCTTCTTCAAATTTATAAAAGAAAGAGAAAGCCAAGGTGAACATTGGCCCCTTCAAGGCTGTGGAAACAATAATGGGGAACAAGGAAATGGCACAGGAGGTGAATAAATACTTTGCATCATTCGTCACAAAAGAAGACACTGATAGCATCCCAAAATTCCTATATATTCAAAAGGAGGAACGGAAATAGATAACAGAAACTATCACCAGAGAAAAAGTGCCTGGGAAACTAATAGGGTTAAAGACTGATATGTCCCTTGGACAACCTAGGATAATGAAGGGAGTAGCTACAGAGATAGTGGATCCACTGGTAATAATCTTCAAGGAATCCTTAGATTCTAGAAATGTTGGAAATGGGGTCCTTTCAAAATGGTGTTCTCTTATATTCCCGTGTACTATGAGATCTCATCTAACTGTATAACTATAGGAGTAACTATAGGGGCAGAAATTATACCATTCGGCCCATCAAGTCTGCTCCGCCATTCAATCATGGCTGATCCTCAACCCCATTCTTCCGCTTTCTCCCCATAACCCTTGATAATTAAGAATCTATCTATCTCAGTCTTAAATGTACTCAATGACCTGACCTCCACAGCTTTCTGTGGCAGTGAATTCCATAGATTCACCACTCTCTGGCTGAAGAAGTTTCTCCTTATCTCCGTTCTAAAAGGTCTTCCCTTTACTCTAAGGCTGTGCCCGTGGGTCCCAGACTGTCCTACCAATGGAAGCATCTTCCAAACATCCACTTTGTCCAGGCCATTCAGTATTCTGAAAGTTTCAATTAGATCCCCCCTCATCCTTCTAAACTCCAATGAGTACAGTCCCAGAGTCCTCAAACGTTCCTCATATGTTAAGCTTTCCATTCTTGGGACCATTCTCGTGAATCTCCTCTGAACCCGCTCCAGAGCCAGTACATCCTTCCTGAGATATGGGGCCCAAAATACGAGCATAAATAAATTATTTATCAGGCATCACACTGATTATGAGCGCAGAATTTTGGGAATAAATGTTTGTTTGTACAAAAAATAAAAACTATCTTTCAAATGGAGTTAGGCAGAGGGCCTACTGCCGTCGTGGCTGTAACTGCCTGTACTCAATGGCAAAGAGGATTTTGACGGGGAATTGATACAGCAGAGATGACCAGCCCTTCAAAAGAGGTACATCAACAAGGGGTTGGTGAGGAGACAGTCCAGGGAAACAATCGCTATCTTCTTGGGAGAAGACCAGTATCGCCTACTTCAGTCCAAGGGAAGATCAAAGACTGAAATCACCAAAAACTGCACGCCGTCAAGGTCAAACATGCACCACTCCAAAACTGCTGCCTGTGCTCCTCCATTCTACAGAATGGCTTCAGAATCGGAAAAATGTTTTCATCTATCACAGTTGTATATTTTCTTTGTCTAAATAACAAATGCATAATTTCTAAACTGCTGCTTTTTAAGAAACTCATACTATTGGGAATTTGCCACAAGCATATTTAAAGGATTTAGATTATGGGAAGTGAATGTACTGTTGCCAAGTTTGCAGATGACTCAAAAATAGGTGGGAAGGCAAGTGGTCAGGATGACACACACAGCCTGCTGAAAGATATAGATAGGTTAAGTAGGACCAGTTGGTAAAACCTTGGCAGATGGAATATAATCTGTGGAAATGCAATATGCACTTTGGCAGGAAGCGAAGAACTGAATATTATTTAAATGGAAAAAGACTGCGGAAAGCTGGTGATGGGTTTGGGAGGCCTCATCCATGAATCACAAAAGCTCGCATCCAAGTTCAGCAGATAATAGGGAAGGCAAATAGAATGTTGGCTCTTATTTCAAAGAGAATGGAATATAAAAGTAGAGAGGTTTTACTGAAATTATACAAGGCACTAGTCAGACTACAGCTGGAATATTGTGAACAGTTCTGGGCCCTTTATCAAAGAACAGAATAACTGGCATTGCAGGCAGTCCAGAGAAGGTTCATTTGGCTGATACCAGGTATATAGGGACTGTCTAATCAGGAGGTTGAGTTTATTGGGTCTGTACTTATTAGACTAGAAAAGAATGAGAGGTGACCTTATTGAAATGCAAGATTCTTAGGGGGCTTGACTGGGTAGATGTAAGGATATTAGAGATAACAAGGTGTAGAGCTGGATGAACACAGCAGGCCAAGCAGCATCAGAGGAGCAGGAAGGCTGATGTTTCGGGTCTAGACCCTTCTTCAGAAATGGGGGAGGGGAAGGGGGTTCTGAAATAAATAGGGAGAGAGGGGGAGGTGGATAGAAGATGGATAGAGGAGAAGATAGGTGGAGAGGAGACAGACAGGTCAAAGAGGCTGGGATGGAGCCAGTAGAGGTGAGTGTAGGAGGGGAGGTAGGGAGGAGATAGGTCAGTCCAGGGAGGACGGACAGGTCAAGGGGGCGGGATGAGGTTAGTAGGTAGAGATGGGGGTGGGGCTTGAGGTGGGAGGAGGGGATAGGTGGGTGGAAGGACAGGTTAGGGAGGCGGGGACGAGCTGGACTGGTTTTGGGATGCGGTAGGGGGAGGGGAGATTTTGAAGCCTGTGAAATCCACATTGATACCGTTGGGCTGCAGGGTTCCCAAGCAGAATATGAGTTGCTGTTCCTGCAACCTTCGGGTAGCATCGTTGTGGCACTGCAGGAGGCCCAGGATGGACATGTCGTCTGAGGAATGGGAGGGGGAGTTGAAATGGTTTGCGACTGGGAGGTGCGGACATTCCCCACTTATGTGAGAGTCTATGACCAGAGGGCATTATTTCAGAATACAGAATTACCTATTGAAGACAGATGAAGGGGAATTTCTCCTCCCATAGGGGAGTGGATCTATGGAATTCTTTGCCACAGAAGGCTGTTGAGTGGAAAAGGCAGGAGAGTGGAGTTGAGGATCAGATCAGCCAGTGATCTCATTGAATGGCAGAGAAGGCTCCGACAGCTTCAACTCCTACATCTCATGTTTCTCTACCATACTTTCAAAATTCAAATTCACCCACAGCATTCCCATCTTTCAGTGAGACAGCTCCAGATTTCCACTCTCATTTATGTGAGGAAGGACTTCCTGACATCACTTTTAATGACGTTCCTAAATTTTTAGTGCTCTGTCCCAGTGTTCCAGAAACTCCGACGAGAGGAAAGAACTTCTGTTCATCTGGGGTGAGGCAGAGCATCAAACGAAAGAAGCTAAGTAAAGGGGAACTGGGATGGGAGAGGGGACTCAGGTTCAGAGCCTGACTCAGGGAGAAGGGCCAAGCAAGCCAGTGAAGATCAGATCTAGAGGCCAGGGTAAGGCTCAGACCACAATACCTGCACGTAAATATCAATTTGGGATCGCGGGTAAAGCTGTGTCAAAATGGCAGCTTCGAATGTCTGTTTCAGGTGCAGGGTCATCTCTGACGACTTGCGGTCTCCATGGGGTCTCCGCTTACGCTCGCCTGTGCTGAAGGTCGCCATGCTGTACTGGCAGTTCACCATTGCTTTGTCATGTAGGGCTTTACTGCGAGCACCACGAACCTGAAACACAGGGTACTGTGATCACTATCACCCACAACACAGACACAGGCAGCAACAAAAGGAACAGTGTAGGGGGAGCTTTACACTGTATCTAACCCCGTGCTGTCCCTGTCCCTGGGGGTGTTTGTTGGGGGGACAGTGTAGAGACAGCATTACTCTGTATCTAACCCCATGCTGTCGCTGTCCCTGTCCCTGGGAGCATTTGATGGGGGACAGTGTAGAGAGAGCTTTACTCTGTATCTAACCCCGTGCTGTCCCTGTCCCTGGGAGTGTTTGATTGGGGGACAGTGTAGAGACAGCATTACTCTGTATCTAACCCCATGCTGTCCATATCCCTGGTAGTGTTTGATGGGGGGGACAGTGTAGAGGGAGCTTTACTCATTATCTAACCCCGTGCTGTCCCTGTCCCTGGTAGTGTTTGATGGGGGACAGTGTAGAGGGAGCATGACTCTGTATCTAACCCCATGCTGTCCATGTCCCTGGGAGTGTTTGATGGGGACGGTGTAGAGGGAGCATTACTCTGTATCTAACCCCAGGCTGTCCATGTCCCTGGGAGTGTTTGATGGGGACAGTGTAGAGGGAGCATTACTCTGTATCTAACCCCATGCTGCCATGTCCCTGGGAGTGTTTGATGGGGACAGTGTAGAGGGAGCATTACTCTGTATCTAACCCCATGCTGTCCATGTCCCTGGGAGTGTTTGATGGGGGGACAGTGTAGAGGGAGCATTACTCTGTATCTAACCCCATGCTGTCCATGTCCCTGGGAGTGTTTGATGGGGACAGTGTAGAGGGAGCATTA
>NC_063333.1:1829567-1829939 GCF_021869965.1 Rhincodon typus
CCATGTCCCTGGGAGTGTTTGATGGGGACAGTGTAGAGGGAGCATTACTCTGTATCTAACCCCATGCTGTCCATGTCCCTGGGAGTGTTTGATGGGGGGGACAGTGTAGAGGGAGCATTACTCTGTATCTAACCCCATGCTGTCCATGTCCATGTCCCTGGGAGTGTTTGAAGAGGGGGACAGTGGAGAGAGAGCTTTACTCTGTATCTAACCCCGTGCCGTGCCTGCACATGCGCACCAGCATATTGCCAGCATAACACATGCGCACTAGGTACTTGCCTCATGCGGACCGTAAACCACTGCCAGCGCCTTGGTATTCCCCTGCTCGATATAAGCTGAGCCATCGGCCTGAGCGAACACCCCCATTCGGGC
>NC_063333.1:1830439-1848662 GCF_021869965.1 Rhincodon typus
TGATTCCCTAGCCTCTTCAACCTTTCCTTATCACTAAAATTCTCCATTCCTGACAATGTTCTTGTGTATCTTTTCTGTCCCAAATGTGATCACATTATTCAAGTGATGTGGTGACCAACCTTGTACACGGTACTTTAGCTCTGGTTTAATTCATGTTTTGCACATTCTTAGCATAATCCCCCTTGCTCTTGTACTCAAGGCTTCACCAAATAAAGAAGAAAAACAATTGCTTTTCTGCAGCACTGTTCACAACGACCAGATGTCCCAAAATGCTTTATGTCAATTCAGATCTAAGCTTATTGGGGAAATAGAACTTGAGACTCCTTTTCCTAGTGGATAGAGTTTATTGACTACTCAGTCATATAGCTCATTGCACTGTGTAGTCACTGTTGTAGGGTTGGAGGAGAACGAAATAATTCCACAGAGGCCCGGTATCCTATCACCAAGTTACCTGTTATTTACCCACAAAGAGTCCTTGACTCTGGCACAGACTCTTCAGAGTCAGCTCTCAGAGTGCCAGTGTCTCTGAGATTCCTATTTATATCTCTCAGCCAGGGCTTCCTGTTTGGACCAGGTTAGCAGCCCCAATCAGGGAACCCATATTCTATGAGGTCTCATATTTTATGAGAGTCTCCTGCATACTTTCTTAACCACCTTATCTACTGACCTTCAGAGACCTTTGGACAAGCAATCCAAGTTCACTCTGTTCCTCTGCACTTTTCACTTACTGTGAATTCCTTTGCCATGTTTACCTTTCTCAAACATACTACCTCACACTTCTCTGGATTGAATTCCATTTGTTAGCACCTGAAGCCAAACCTCTGAACCATTGATTGTAAACACAGCGCTGACTCTAATTCTCACCGTAACTCGCAAGGTGTAGTCCAACTCGGCTGTGTTACCAGCTGTCACTCGGAGGCAGGAAACAAGAGTCTGGGAATCCGAGATGGATGTCACTCGGAGGCAGGAAATAAGAGTCTGGGAATCCGAGATGGATGTCAGAACCCAGGATCTTGAGCATCTGGGATTGATAATGATTGGGGGGAAGCCGGAAGAGCTTCATCTTTTGTTTCTAGATTCTGCTGCCTGGAAGAGTAGTGCCTGGAAAGTCAATATCCTCTCCCTTAACATGCCTTGTGATGATACTTCTGGAATATTCCCTTGTGTCATGGACCAGACCAGACCCCCTCAAAATATTTTAAGAAGGTAGCCTAGACCCTAACTTATTTTAAAGGGTAGATGTGAAGTGCCGTGTTCCAAATGTGATGCAACTGGTCAAACTACTCAATGTTAAGCAAAGCACAATTTAGTTAAAATACAAACAAAAGAATCTAGCACAACTTAACTGTTGGAAAACTTATCAGAATAATAGATACAGTACCCATTACTAATTAACTGTTCCAATATAGTAAGATCCCATAAACACACCCCTTGCCAAGAAGGTAAATTCAGACACAGATTCACAAGCCAGGAGGAAACAGCATCAAGAGAGATTTCAGAGAAGGTGGCATAGGGAATCATTTTACTGAAGCTCCAACTCTTCTGGGACCCCAAACAACCTCTAACTGCTACAGATAAAAAAAAAACTAGGAACCCTGGTCTGTGAGAACTGACCACTGCCCTTCCATTGTTACAACTATTTCAAAAAACAACATAAAGTTCTCCTAAATTGTTTACTTAGGCTATCTCCAGTAGCCAGTTTTTTTTACCCCTGACTTTACAACCTCTCTTCAAAAAACACCCAGGACAAAATAACCTTTCTAAAGTGATAGCATCATCACACTCGGGATTCCCTGGTTAAACAGTGACCCCAGACAACTCTGGATCATTTCTCCCCAAGATGACAATTCTAGAACATGCGCCCCTCCCACCAGCTGCTGGTTCTTGAATATTCCTCCCCAGGCTGCCTGTTCCAGAACATTCTCTCAGGCTGCCTGTTCTAGAGCTAACATTTCTGGAGCATTCATCTCACCCAGGAGTAGGTGATGGCCTAGTGGTGTTCTTACTGGACTGTTAATCCAGTGACCTGGCTAACATTCTAGGGACCTGGGTTCAAATCCCACCATGGCAGATGGTGGAATTTGAATTCAATAAATGTCTGGAATTAACAATGACCATGAGTCCGTTGTTGATTGTTGTGGAAAAACCTACTCACTAATGTCCTTTAGGGAAGGAAACTGCCACCCTTACCTGGTCTGGCCTACATGTGACTCCAGCCCCACAGCAATGTGGTTGACTCTGAACTGCCCTCTGGGCAATAAATGCTGCCTGGTCAATTTCGCCCTCATCCTGTGAGTGAATAAAAAAACGGTATCTGACTCTACTACCACTGTTGGCAGTGCATTCCACACACCTATCACTGTCTGTGATAAATGCTGCCTGGTCAGCGACACCCTCATCCTATGAATGAATAAACATAAAGGACCTGTTGCTCCAAGTTATGATTTGAGTGTTCAGATTTGGATCTTCCATGTAGCTGACGATCCTTGTTCTCTTTCTGTTCTCTGCCTCACACTCTCTAGGTGGCCTAATCACGAGAAACAAATTGGGGATTTGGCAAAGCGGCTCGGGTTCAAACACATCTCGCTGTCCTCGGAGGTGATGCCCATGATCCGTGCTGTCCCTCGTGGTTACACAGCCTGTGCTGATGCCTATCTGACACCATGCATTAAGAAATACCTCAATGGGTTCAGTGCAGGATTCCAGGACAGTCTCAAAGTAAGGGGGTTATTTTGCAAAAAAAACGTTCTTTTCTAGATATCAGTTTACAGAAAATCTGTTAAAACTTCTCGTGATCCCCCAGTATTGACCATGTGTGTGTACGAATGTGGTTTTACTTGTGTGTGTGCATGTGAGTGAGCATCTGTACACGCATGGAGCACGGTGACTTCGTGTTCATGTTACTGAATTAACATTAATTCAGGGGCTCAGGCTAATGTACCTGAGAAATAAGATTTAATTCCACTTTGGCAGTTTGGAAATTTAAATCTGATTAATGAGAAATAACCTGGAATATAAAGTTAGCCTCAGTAATAGTGATTGTGAAACTACCAGATTATTCTGAGGTAGAGTCACTGGACCTGAAACGTTAACTCTGACTTTTTTCTTTACAGATGCTGCCAGACCTGCTGAGCTTTGCCAGCAACTTCTGTTTTTGTTTCGATTTTTATATTGTAATAATAAAGTCTGGTTCACAAGGGCCTTTTAGGGAGGGAAATCTGCCATGTCATTCATGATGCCATCTGAAATGGCCCAGCAAGTCATTCAGTTGTATTCCTAAAGCTGGCTCATTACCAATTTCTAGAGGGCAATGACAACTGAGCTGACCAGGAATTCTCCAAGCCTGTGAATGAATAAAAACAATACGCATGTACGTAGTGGGAGTGTGTGGGAATGTGGAGATAGTAGTGAGAATATTTGGGTGGTTATGAAAATCTACAAAGTGTGAGTGTGTGTGAGAATGTGTGAGTCTGTACAGAAATGCACGCACCTCTGTGGTGTTGTGACCTGAGCTGATTGAAATAACTCCACAGAGGCCGGAATCCTGTCACCAAGTTAGCCTTTATTTACGCACGACAGCCCTTGACCCTGCAGCCTCTTCAGTGTCGGCTCTCAGCATTTCTGACATTCCCTTTTTATCTGTCAGCCAGGGCTCCCTGATTGGACCAGATTAACAGCCCCAATCAGGGAACTCATGTTCTTTGAGGTCCAGATGACTGACCTCGTGACAATCACTAGTGATGTTATTCCTGGACAGGCTGGACCTCACCATGTAACCTGGCGTCATTGATCCTAACTTTGTTCTTTTTAACTGTGGAAGTCAGTTGCTGAACACTTTCACAAGAGGCTGCCACTGTACCTTTAACACATTAACAAAACAAAAAACGTTGGAAAAATTTTGGTGCAGCTATCAGGAATGGATTCAAATTCCTATTCCTTCTATCCCAGCAATATCCTTATAAACACTCAAACCTTAGTGATGAGCTACCACTCTCTCTACACTGAGGCTTTTTGCTTAGACTCTGGATGGTACAGCTGCAACCAGTTTCCTTTTGGTGAATTTCTGTGCGGTCCCTTGATGTTTTATCCCTCTATCTGGTATCTCTCCTCAAGACACCTTAAACAAACAGTCAACTGAAATAAACTATTGCATTATTTTCAGACTAACTATGTGAGGTCCCAAAACATAGTGGCCAGCAGACCTTCACTCTCTCTGGGTTGCTTGACCTTTGTCGTTGACTTCCTGTTAGTAAGCCACAGCACTGTGCTTTTCCTCCACCTTTTATACTGCGATGAACTGTTCACCTCAAAGGTTTGAGACCTCATTAAAATTCATGCAACCAAAACAGACCTCCAGATCTCTCATTACCAAACCACAAGAACGCTCAAAAATGAAACTAAACTATGTCTGCTGTTTCTTAACACACAAAATATAAACTCAGCTTAAAGTTATGCACTGTTCTTAACAGTAGGATTGTGTGAGTGACTGTGGGAATGTGCAGGAAGGCTGGCGTTACTGAGCTGCAACTGTAATCTACTACAGGGAGGGTACCCATTCTCACAAGGGAGAGTAAAGAACCGGAGAAAGAGTTAGTAATCTGGGATGTCTCCCAGTGACTGACCGTTGCTGGTGGAGGAACCTGTGTTCCTGCTCAGCAACATCCATGTGGATAATGTGGGAAAGCACTCTGTGTTAGTTTAGGACAAAGTGTAGATTCCTTTGGCACTCTCAACGCCGATGCTGTTTCACTCTAGGATGTCCGGGTGTTGTTCATGCAGTCTGATGGTGGGCTAACGCCGATGGAGCGGTTCAGTGGGTCTAGGGCTATCCTCTCAGGTCCAGCAGGAGGTGTGGTTGGCTACGCACTCACCACATGCACAGGCGGCTGTACAAGACCGGTCATCGGCTTCGACATGGGCGGTGAGTGACCACCTTCCTACCCTTCAATCTCCGGCTGAGGAGCAACAGCACCTTCTCATTTTGGGATCACAGCGCCCCTGTCCCCCATCCCAGATGATGGTGACATTCCATCCAGGGAAAATTCACCACCCTTCCCAACGTGTGTGCACGCACACAGATGCACACACACACCATTGTCAAACCCTCTCACTGGTGACTCCTCCTCCTCCCCTCCATCCCCCCGCCCCCCCCCCCCCCACCCCATAGTATCATGTTCCCCTTCCGGAGTGACATCTGCCCAAAGACATTCTATCCCACCCTTTGATTCCAACGAATGTCCCCCAAACCCCCCTCAAGGGAAAATAAACCATTTCCTCCCTCCAATTCCAAAAGAGACATACTACACCTCCCCCTTGAGGTAAATTCCGCCGTCTCCCTCCCCTAACCTCGGATTTTGCTTGTCATTTACCGTGCCTCATGAGCCTCCAAAACCGCACCCCCTCCCCGCCCCAACCAGGCTGATCTGATATTGTCTGCCCCCCTCCCCACAAACAGCATTTGCTTGCACTGTTCAATGGAACATTATCAGGCCTTCCCCTGGCCCCATTATCAGATTATCCCGTGTACCCTTAAACCCCTTCCCTTGACAGTGGGAGAGAAGTGCTGCAAGTCATCCTCAACTGGATGGGGGTGGGGGGACGTGGTGTTGGTGGGTGCTTGCTTTCCTTCACCTCCACCTGACCCAGTCAACTTCCAGTCACCAACGCTGCACCCCGTCTGATTCCAGGCACATCGACAGATGTGAGCCGCTATGCAGGGGAGTATGAGCACGTGTTCGAGGCTACAACCGCAGGAATTACCATCCAGGCCCCTCAGCTCGATGTCAACACTGTGGCAGCCGGTGGGGGCTCCATCCTCTCCTTCAGGTGAGCCGGGCTTCAGTGTTAACCTTCAGCTCTGCAGCAGCTGACCCTGGGTTCACTCCTGTTCCCATGGGCCAGCTCTGTGTTTTTTATGGTGTCTGATTGGGACAATTTATGGTATAATGGTAATGTCCCAACAGCAGCTGGAGGAATCTACGCAAATAAATGTGGAATAAGGAGACAGTCCCAGTGATGGTGACCATGAGATGCGCTTCGATAGTTGTAAAAACCCAATCACATTTACTAATGTTCATCAGGGAAGGAAATCTGCCCTCCTTACCTGGTCTGGCCTACATGGCCCACCGCAAAGTGGTTGGATCTTGACTGCCTCTGAAATAACCTTAGCAAGACACTCAGTTCAGGGGCAGGTAGGGGTGAGCATAAAATTGGCCATGCCATATTCCATTAAATAACTTCTTAAGAAGTCCCAACTATTGGATGAGAGGTGCTTCAGGTTAACAATTATAGTGGAGTTTATTGGGAAATGAAAAGGTAATTATTTGGGAAGTGAGGACATTGGGAATATTCCCTGACTGGGGGATATGGCAAGTGATGTTCATAAGGAACTGGTCTGTGCTATCACTCTCTATTCAGTTTATCATTCTTGACCTAACAAGGTAGATGAAGGAATGTGGGACTGACATTTGAAGTTTGGAACTGGAGGGTTATGAGATGTCAAGAAGAGAATTCACAGAGAGTACTGTTACAAAGTTGGATAGAGTACTTCTGGATTGGAAGGCAGGATGTTAGAATTTGGTGTTTGTAGAATGCTGGGGGAGAAAGCATTGCGTGGTCCCTTTAAAAGATGATGTGCTTTTTCTGTGCTTAGAGATTTAAAATGAATGACTGTGAGCAGCAGCTTAAATGTTTACAAGTATACAGAGTGCACCCAAATTGAAACATTTGTATTGGGAGGCCATGCAGTTTGCAGGCCAACCAGCAGATTTTACCAAGACAACAAGCTTTAGTATTTAGCCAATCAATTTGAACCAGACACTAGGTACCAAAAATCAATTAAATTTAAATCTGGATGGTTTTGACAACATAGGACCAATCCTATTGTAAGAATTATTGATATGTCATCAAGGGTATAATAGAAGGGGGCAGTTAGACAAAGTCCCAGAGATAACTGCCATCCGCCAGAGCCAACGGCCCTCAGCTCTCAAGAGAGAATCACTGGCTCTCACAGACTCCTCTATGTCTTAGAGAAAGCACCATCTAAATAACAAAGGTACCCATAGCATAACTAGTTAATATTCCTGACGGAAGAATCGATGGAGAAGGCATAGAACATTCTGGAAGACATGTCACCTGCCTGTACATTTCTTTAATTTTATTTTATATAAGGGTGACTTGTATTTATTGGAACAGCATAGCATTAGAATCTTGCTTTGTTCGGAATAGTTAGTAGTTAGAAGGGTTTATTCGGTTTGTCAGTAGTTTAGTTAATTTGTTCCCTGTTAGAGTTAGATAAATAAATTGTTGATTGTAAAGTGAGTGTCGGGGATTTATTTTATTTAACCACTAGAAGTTGCTGAAAGGCAGGTTACACTACTTTTTACATCCCTTTTACAGATTATAGGGCAAGGCACTCCTCTTTAGTTGTATTAGTTTTAGTTCTTGGTTGGGTGGGGTGGGGTGAACCCCTGCTTCGTAACACTGCGTAGATTGTTGGGACCCAGGGCTACATCTTGGGCCCTAAGTATGGTGGGCCTCTTCTGGGCCAGCAGCAGAGCTGGGCAGCTCCTGGGGGAAAGCACTCACTTTAGTAAATACATGGAATGGCTAAACTTGAGGATGAATGAGAAGCAAAGAGAGAGGAGTGCAGATAGCTCTTAACAATTGTGGAGTTGGAGGAGATTTCAGAGATAGAGAGGGGTGAGGATATGGAGGGTTTTTTTTAAACAATGTCATTTACAAGAAAGTGGTCCATATTGGAGTGAAAGCACAAGGAATATTATAAAACTGTGTGTGTACCTACGAATGTGTTTCATTGTGTCTGTTAATTAGGGGAGTGAGCCACATCAGTGACTTGCAGTCCCAAGAACGGGAGTCACTGTCAGACTTTAACTTGCTGCTTTTCTGACACATTATTCTGTTCCAGGTCTGGACTGTTTGTCGTTGGTCCGGGATCAGCCGGAGCTCATCCGGGCCCCACCTGTTATCGGAAAGGTCAGTAATGGGCTGCGAGCAAAATCTCGCAACTGTATCCATCATCATGGAAATATTCACACGTTCACTTCAAATGCTGGGATCAACCTGTATGTTGTAGCACTTATCCTGTAACCCATTCCATCACTGGAAAAGGCAGATGAGCAAAGGCTGCACTCTGTTCGCAACAAATGACAACACCTTCCAATCACAAACCATTTCAACTCCCCCTCCCACTCCCTGGGCGACATGTCCATCCTGGGCCTCCTCCAGTGTCACAATGACACCACCCGGAAACTGGAGGAGCAGCAACTCATATTCCGCTTCAGGAGCCTATAGCCCAATGGTCTCAATGTGGACTTTACCAGTTTCAAAATCTCCCCACCCCCGCCTTCATCCCATGACCAACTCTCCCTCTCATCCCCACCTCCTTGACCTGACACAACCTGTCCATCTTCTCTCCCACCTATCCGCCCCCCCACCTCACTGACCAGTCCCCACCACTGCTTACCTGCACTCATCTATAACCATCCCACCTACCTTCCCCAGGCCCACCCTTCCTCTCTATTTATTTAAGAGCTCCCTTCCCCCTCCCCCATTTCTGAAGTAGGGTCCCGACCCGAAACGTCAGCTTTCCTGCTCCCATGATGCTGCCTGACCTGCTTTGTTCCTCCAGCTCCACACTGTGTTATCTCTGACTCCAGCATCGGCAGTTCTTACTATCTCCGAACAAAGGTTAGCCCAGATGAGGAGTTCACAGAATGTTTTCAGGCTTGTTTCTTAGAACAACATGTTCTGTAGCCAACCAGAGAGCAGCGTATACCAGACCTGATAGGAATAAGGATTGATTAATTAGTAAACACATAGTGAAGGTGCCCTTCATAGCTGTGTTCAGCGTATGATTTACATTCACTTTAAGGAACGCAAGAGTAGAGATAAGACTAGTATTTTAAACTTAAAACAAAGGCAGTTATGAGGAGAAAGGTGGTGAACTAGGAATCTAGAATCCTGGTTTGGGACATTGTTTGAATCCTACAATGCAGATGATTAAATTTGAATTGGAATAAAATGCTAATCTAGTGGTGACCATGGAACCACTGTCAGTTGTCCCAAAAACATCCTCTGTCTTTCATTATTGTCCTTCAGGGAAGGAAATCTGCCATCCTTACCTGCTCTGGTCAACATGTGACTCCAAACTCACAGCAAATTACTTGACTCTTAACTACCCTCTGGGCAATTAGGGATGGCAATAAATTCCAGCTTATTCAGTGGCAGCCAAAAGCCTAAATGATTTATTTTAACTGAAGGCAGAGCTAACTAAAGTAATCTGGCAAATAAGGTTAAGAAATAGGTTGTTAGAGATATAGTGGCAGATTTTTAAGGGGATATTTCAGATTACATGGAATACGTACATTCCAAAAAGTGAGAAATGAATCCAAGGGGTGAACTTCCAATTTGTGGTAAACCATGAAAGTTAAAGGTAGTGTCAAACTTAAAGGGAAAGTTCTGAAGAAGGGTCCAGACCCGAAACGTCAGCTTTCCTGCTGCTCTGATGCTGCTTGGCCTGTTGTGTTCATCCAGCTCCACACAATGTTATCTCTTAAAGAGAAAGCATGTGTTTCGACAAAGATGGGGGAGGGGGGGGTTGCGGGGGCAGTAAGAAGATAGGACAGAATACAGAAGGCAAGTAAAGATTGATTAAAAGATTAATGAGGAGGGAATAATTAGAGTGTGAGAGAAAACTAGCTAGAAATATAAAAACAGTAAAACATTTTCTCAATATTTACACTTTAACAATTAGCAAAGTGAGCTTTGGGCCTATAGAGAGTGAGTGTAGGGAATTAATAATGGAAAAATAAAGTGCCCGGGTCCCAATGGACATAGAGTTATAGAGTCATACAGCATGGAAACAGACTGTTAGGTCCAACTAGTCAACCATGGTCCCAAACTCAACTGGTCCCATTTGCCTCCATTTGGCCCATATCCCTCCAAACCTTTCCTATTTTTGTACCTGTCCAAATGTCTTTTAAATGTTGTAACTGTCTACAAAATCATGAGTGGTATAGACAGGGTGGATAGCAAGAAGCTTTTTCCCAGAGTAGGGGACTCACTTACTAGGGGTCACGATTTCAAGGTGAGAGGGAAAAGGTTTAAGGGAGATATGCGTGGAAAGTTCTTTACGCAGAGGGTGGTGGGTGCCTGGAACGCGTTGCCAGTGGAGGTGGTAGAGGCGGGCACGATAGTGTCATTTAAGATGTATCTAGACAGATACATGAATGGGCAGGGAGCAGAGGGATACAGATCCTTGGAAAATAGGCGACAGGTTTAGATAGAGGATCTGGATCGGCGCAGGCTTGGAGGGCCGAAGGGCCTGTTCCTATGCTGTAATTTTCTTTGCTCTTTGTACCTGCAACTATCACTTCCTCTGGCAGTTCACTTCCTCTGTGTGAAAATGTTGCCCCTCAGGTCCCTTTTAAGTCTTTCTCCTTTCACCTTAAAAATATGCTGTACAGTTTTGAATACTCCGACCCCAGGGAAAAGACCTTTGCTATTTACCTTATCTATGCCCCTCATGATTTTATAAAGCTCTATAAGGTCAGCCCTCAACTTCCTATGTGTCAGTGAGAAAGGTCCCAGCCTCCATCATCCTAGGGATATAGGGAAGTGGCTAGTGAGACAGTTGATGTGTAGAAATTCCCAGATTCATAGAAGGTTCCATTAGCTTGGAAATTAGTGAATGTAACATCTTTATTCAAACAGGGAGGCGCAGAAGATAACAATATAGTTCTGAAGATGAATCACCAGACTTGAAGTAACAAAGAACAAAGAAGATTACATCTCAGGAACAGCCCCTTCGGCCCTCCAAGCCTGCACCGACATGCTGCCCATCACAACTAAACCCTGCTAACATTCCGGGGACTGTATCCCTCCAGTCCCATCCTATTCCTGTATTTCTCAAGACACCCTTTAAAAGTCAATATAGTATGTACTTCCACTACCACCTTGCTGCATTTATACAAGGTCTTGGTGAGACCACACCTTGAGTATTCTGTGCAGTTTTGGTCCCCTAGTCTGAGGAAGGACATTCTTGCTATTGAGGAAATCCAGCGAAGGTTCACCAGACTGATTCCCGGGATGGCAGGACTGACATATGAGGAAAGACTGGATTGACTGGGCTTGTTTTCACTAGAATTTAGAAAAATGAGGGGGAATCTCATAGAAACATACAAAATCCTAATGGGACTGGACAGGCTACGTATGGGAAGAATGTTCCTGATATTGGGGAAGTCCAGAACTAGGTGTCGCAGTCTAAGAATAAGGGGTAAGCTATTCAGGATTGGGATGAGGAAGAATTTCTTCACGCGGAGAATTGTGAACCTGTGGAATTCTTTCCCACAGAAAGGTGTTGGGGCCAGTGCATTAGATAGATTCAAGAGGGAGCTGGACGTGACCCTTGCAGTGAAAGGGATTAAGGGGTACGGAGAGAAAGCGAGAATGGGATACTGAGATTGTGTGATCCGCCATGATCGTATTGAACGGTGGTGCAGGCTCGAAGGGCTGAATGGCCTACTCCTGCACCCATTTTCTACATTTCTATGTTACCTTTGTCTTAAAAACATTGCATTCACTGCGATTGAGGAAGGAAATTCCAAGGACACTCAACCTTCTGAGAGAAATAAAAGTTTCCCCATCTCTTGTCTTAAATGGGCCATTTTGAAACGGTGAGCCCTAACTGTAGGTTCTCCCATAAGAAGCAACATCTCTATTTATCCCGTTAAAACCCCACAGGTTATCAAATGGTTCCATTAAATCACCTCTTACTCTTCTAAACTCCAGAAAATATTGGCTCAGCCTGTCTTGCCTTTGCTCATAAGGGCAATCCATTCATTCCAAGCATTAGTTTAATAAACCTTCTCTGAACTGCTTCCAACACATTAACATCTGTAAGTACAGTGACCAGTACTATACACAGCACTCCAGCTACAGTCTCACCAATGTGGAGTAATCTGATCCGTTATGACCTTATTGAATGGTGGAGCAGGCTAGAGGAGCCATAGCTAATTTTATTCCTTCAAGTACTTATTGCTAATTCACATGATTGTAAATAGGAAAAGAGAGAGCCTGGAGAGGATTGAGTAGGAAACCTTTTGCTTTCAGCCCAAGCTGCTGAACACGTCATGAATATCCTACTGTAATAAAAACAGAAATTGCAGGGAAAACTCAGCAGGTCTGGCAGTATCTGTGGAGAGAAAGCAGAGTTTTCCCAGCAATTACTGTTTTCGTTTCTGATTTCCAGCGTCTGCAGAGCTTTAGTTTTGTTTTTGAACATCCTGCTTTGATGCATTGCACTGTTTAATCTGGCCCCTCTGGTCTTATTGGTTTCTCAGGAGGCCCACTTACCATCACTGATGCCAATCTTTGCCTCGGGCGACTGCTGCCAGATTATTTTCCCAAAATCTTCGGTCCCTCAGAGGACCAGCCGCTGTGGAAGGAAGGGGCTCTGAATGAGTTGCGGAAAGTTACGGAACAGGTCAATGCCTTTCTCTGTGACCAAGGCGATGAGGAGAAAGAATGTAGCCAAACACAGATGACTCTGGAAGAAGTTGCTCTGGGATTTGTCCGGGTGGCCAACGAGTCAATGTGTCGACCAATCAGAGCTCTAACTCAGGTACATCATGGCTTATTCGGATGGTGGTGAAACGAGAACAGGTACGCAGTGAGAGTAGATAGATCCGACTGTACAGGTACATCCATACAGGTTAGTTACAGTCCCACCCTAACCGGGCCCCAGGTCTGTAGCTTGGCCTTTAGCGCCTAGCTTATAAACCCAGAGCCAAAGCTGCTCGAGCTGTCAGCACGTACTGCAGGCATGTTTATCCTGGATCTCATTGGCATCCAGGAGTCACCACATTTCATTTCACACCCACATTTCATTTCATTTCGCAACACGTCATGTGTGTTTTAATTGACTACTTAATTATTTTGTTCAGTCATTTATTTTTATTTGATTAACCTCACCACCAGTTCCTGTTATATTTTATGCTTTGAATTGACCTGAATCACTTTGTACAAAATCCTACTTAAGTAATCAGATATTTAAGTGTTGTGAATTGTTACATTTTACAAAATACAGATCTTTCATTTACATACTTTACCAACAGCCAATCACTAGTTTCTTTTTATAACTGCTTAATATTTTAATAATTACCCCCAGGAAATCAAAAATACTGACCTGCTGCTCTCTGATATTGCTCTTTATCTGCCAAAGATCTCCAGCCTTGGTTCAAACTGCTGTCTCCTGATGTGCCTCTGCTAATGATCCCCACTCTCTGTTTAAACTTAAACTGGAGGAGCACCAATATCCTGGCAGGGAGGTTTTCTGGTGCCACTCGGGAGGGTTAAACTAATGTGGCAGTCGGTCAACATGTGGAGTGATTGAGGAGAAGGTAGAGATTAAGTGTAATGGGAAGAACAGGCAGGACCAGATTAATGAACACGGTGGGACTGACAGTCTGAAATGTATTTATTTTAGTGCAAGGTGTATAACAAGTAAAATGAGTTTAGAGATAGTAGGAACTGCAGATGCTGGAGAATCTGCGATATACAAGGTGTAGAGCTGGATGAACAGCTCATTTGACCCTCTGATGCTGCTTGGCCTGCTGTGTTCATCCAGCTCTACACCTTGTATATCTCAAAATGAGTTTAGAGCCTGGATTAGTACTTGGAATTACGATGTTACAGCCATCACAGAAACTTGTTTAAGAGAAGGACAGGACTAGTCGTTCAATGTTCCAGGGTTTAGATGTTTCAGGCCTGATAGAGAGGGATGAAAAAAAGGGGTGGGTGAGTTGCATTACTGATTAAGGAGAATGCCACAGCTGTACTAAGAGGGGACATCCTGGAGGGCTCATCCAGCAAGGCCGAATGGGTAGGACTCAGGAATGAGAAAAGTGCGCTCAGGATGATGGAGTTATACTGTAGGCCTCCCAATAGCCAGTGGGAAACAGAGGAACAGTTACATAAACAGATCATGGAAAGATGTTAAAACAACAGGGTTGTCGTGCTGGGTTGGGGTTTTAACTTTCCCAACCGTGACTGGGACTCCCTTAGTGCCAGGGACTTGGGTGGGGCAGAATTTGTTAGGTGTATCTGAGAGTGTTTCTGGAAACAATATGTGGACAGTCCAACAACAAAAACTGAAGTTGCTGGAGAAGCTCAGCAGGTCTGGCAGCATCTGTGTTTCAGGTCCAGTGACCCTTCCTCAGAACCTTCTGATTTTTTTCTTCGCGAATGCTGCCAGACCTGCTGAGCTTTCCAAGCAACTTCAGTTTTTGTTCCTGAGTATCAATATGTGCAGTTCTTTTGGTTTTTTTATAGACAGTCCAACATGGGAAAAGCCATACTAGACCTTGTATTGGTGAATGAACCTGGCTGGGAGATGAAAGTTACAGTGGGGGAGCAATTTGGTAACAGTGATCATAATTGTCTCCCTCCTATAAGAAAGATGTTGTTAAACTTGAAAGGGTTCAGGAGAGATTTACAAGAATGTTGCCAGGGTTATAGGGTTTGAGTTATAGGGAGAGGCTGAATAGGCTGGGGCTATTTTCCTTGGAGTGTCAGAAGGCTGAAGGTGACCTTATAGATGTTCAAGAACAGCTTCTTCCCTGGCGTTATTAGACTGCTGAATGGACTATCTAACTTCAAATGGTGATCTTGCTTTGTGCACCTTCTGTGCAGTGTAACCTTGTATGCCTCATTGTGTCTAAGCTCCCTATGATCGGCCTGTGCTGCTTGCAAAACAAAGCTTTCTACTGTACTTGGGCACGTGTGATGACAATAATTCAAATCAAATCAATATAAAATCATGAGGGGCATGTATAGGGTGAGAGCCAAGGTCTTTTTCCCAGGATAGGGGAGTCCAAAACTAAACGGCATAGGTTTAAGGTGAGAGCGGAAAGATATAAAAGGGACCTGAGGGGCAACTTTTTCACACAGACTGTGGTGCATGTATGGAATGAGCTGCCAAAGGAAGTGGTGGAGGCTGGTACAATTACAACATTTCAAAGGCATCTGAACGGCTATATGAATAGGAAGGGTTTAGAGGGATATGGGCCAAATGCTGGCAAATGGGACTAGGTCAGTTTAGGATATCAGGTTGATGCAGACAAGTTGGACTGAAGGGCCTGTTTCCATTCTGTGCAGGTCTATGACTCTATAAATCCTTAAGTTTTAAGATAGTTATGGATAAGGACAAAGCTGGTCCTTGATTGAAAGTGCTAAATTGGGTGAAGGCTAATTACAACAGTATTAGGTAGGAACTGGAGAAATTAGATTGGGGTCAGCTGTTTGAGGGTAAATCCACATCTGACATGTGGGAGCCTTTTAAAGGCAGTTTCACAGTGTGCTCGTATGAGGATGAAAGATGAGAATGGCAAGATTCAGGAGCCCTGGATGATAAGAGATATTGATAGTTTAGTCACAAAGGAAAAGAAAGCAATTATAATCTCAGGAAACTGAAATCAGAGGAATTTGAATCCTTGAGGAATATTAAAGAAGCAGGAAAGAACTCAAACAAGTAATTAGGAGGCCTAAAGGGGGGCATGATGCCCTTGGTGAGTAGGATTAAGGAGAATCCCAAGGCATTTTAGAGGTAAATTAGGAGCAAGAGGGTAACTAGGGATAGGGTAGGTCCACTCCAGGACAGAGGAGGGAACTTATGTGTGGAGCCAGAGGAAGTGGGTAGGGTCCTTAATGAGTGCCTCACATTGGTATTCATCAAGGAGAAAGACATGGATGGAAGCAAGATTAGGGAGGGCTGCGGTAATATTCTGGGGCATATTGATATTAAGAAGGAGGAAATGTTGGGTGCTTCGAAAAACAATAAGGTAGCTAAGATTTCTGAAGAAGGGTCCTGACCTGAAACGTCAGCTTTCCTGTTCCTCTGATGCTGCCTGGCCTGCTGTGTTCCTCCAGCTCCACACTGTGTTATTAAGGTAGCTATGTTCCCAGGTCCCGATGGGATCTAATCCAGGATACTGAAGGACACAAGGAAGGAGATTGCTAGGGCTTGACAGAGATCTTTGTATCCTGGTTAGCCACTGGTGAGGTCCCAGAAGACTGGAGAATAGCCAATGTTGTTCCTTTGTTTAAGAAGGGCAGCAGGGGTAATCCAGGTAATTACAGGCTAATGTGCCTTACATCAGTGGGAGGGAAATTATTGGAGAAGATTCTTAAGGATAGGATTTACCCACATTTGGAAAAGAATGGACTTCTTAGGGACAGTCAGCATGGCGTTGTGTGGGGGAGGTCTTGACTAACAAATTTCATTGAGTTGTTTGACGAAATGGTGAATGTGATTGATTAGGGTAAGGCAGTGGATATAGTCTACATGGACTTTACTAAAGTATTGGACAAGGTCCCTCAGGGTAGGTTGGTCCAGAAGATTAAATCACGTGGGATCCACAGTGAGTTGGTAAATTGGATACAAAATTGGCTTGGTCATAGCAGACAGAGGGTAGTTGTGGAGGGGTATTTTTCTGACTGTATGGTTGTGACCAGTGGTGTCCCACTAGGATCATTGCTGGGACCTCTGTTCTTCATAATATATACAAATGTTTTGGATGAACATATGGGTGGGCTGATTAGTAGATTTTGTAGATGATTTGCAGATGACGCAAAAATTGGTGAAGTTGTGGATGTTGCCTGAATTGGAATGTGTTAGCCAATAAGGAGACAGTGTACAAATTTGGCTGAGGGGTGACCTGAATAAAATGTGGTAAAATTATGAGAGGCATGGGTAGGGTTGATAGTCAAATCTTTTTTTACCAGAGTGGAAATATCAAATATTAGGGGACATAGTTTTAAAATGAGAGAGGGGAACTTTAAAGAAGATATGCGAGGTAAGTTATTTTACACAGAGGGTGGTAGGTACCCTGAACAGACTGCCAGGGGGGGTGATAGAATCAGGTAGAATAACGACATTTAAGAGGCATTTAGACAGACACATGAACAGGCAGAGAATAGAGGGATATGATCCATGTGCAGGCAGATGGGATTAGTTTAGAATGACATTATGGTCAGTGCAGGAATGGTGGTCCGAAGGGCCTGTTCCTGTGCTGTACTGTTTTGTGTTTTGAGCTGTCTCCTGATGCATCTTTGCTGGTGATCCCCGCTCTGTTTAAACTGCTCTTCCCTGATGTGTCCCCCGCTGTGTGGCTGATTTTATACCTCACTCCACTTTGCTGCTGAGTGTGGCATGGAGTGTGGCACTGTCTCTTAATATCCTTCATTTTCAAAAAGACTACGTCACTTGTGTGTGGGAGTCACACAGATATCTTTGATCATTTTCACTTGGGCTGTCTTCAGACGCACCTGAAGATCAGGCGCCAGGAGAAAACACCAGTGTTTGCAGTGCCCACCTAAGCTGGCATGCTAATTTTTTTTGTACTCATTCACAGGATGAGGGCATCGCTGGCCATACCAGCATTTATTGCCCATTCCTAATTGCCCAGAGGGCAGTTCAGGGTCAACCACCCTGAATTACTGTGGGTCTGCAGTCACATGTAGGCCAGACCAGGTAAGGATGGCAGTTTCCTTCCCTAAAGGGCATTAGTGACCCAGATGGGTTTTTCCGACAATTGACAATGGATTCACAATCATCGTTAGACTCTTAATTCCAGATACTTATTGAATTCAAATTCCTCCATCTGCTGTGGCGGGATTCAAACCTGAGTCCCCAGAACATTATCTGGGTCTCTGGATTAACAGTCCAGCGATAATACCCTGTAATGCTCCATGCCACATTCAGCCAGTCTCAACTGAGCTGGGCTGGACCTGTGACCAGAGTGGCCGACTCTCACTCACCAAAGCGATTCTTCAAAGGGGAGCTTGAGTCTGGCTTGGCCTTCCATTGCTGTCGAAGGGATCACTGTAAGGTCATCCTGAAGACTTTGCTTAGGATTCTTGATGTCAAGCCAGCACCTTGGGAGAAGCTGGCCCAGGCCCATTGCATCTGGTGCAACAAGAAAAGAAGATGCAGCCTCCTTCAAAAGCAAATGCACACCGGAGAGAAAACACGAGGTGAGGAAATCCTGAAGCATTGGCTCTATCATCCGCAATATCCTGTCCTATTCACTGTGAAACCCTGTGGTTCTGAGCACAGATTGGCCTTTGCAGTCACCTACATACTCACCAGAACATGACCAAACACCCCAGATGATGAGACAACATAGTATGGAGCTGGAGGAAC
>NC_063333.1:1863662-1867277 GCF_021869965.1 Rhincodon typus
CGAGTGGGCACTGTCGGAGGGTCACTGCTGAGGGAGCGCCGCACTGTCAGAGGATCAATACTGAGGGAGTGCTGCAGTATTAGAGATAGAAGTTGAAAACAGAAAGGCTGTCAATTAAAGATCCATGGTACTCCCTGATTGATGTAAAAATCCACCAGTTCACTCATGTAGGGGAGGGAATCCTGCGACACTTGTCCGTCTGGGCCTGTAGGTGATCCCTGGCCCTTGCCTGTTCTCTGACGTGATCTTTCAGTTGTACGATAACAGTGTATCGGGTTGAACTCCCTGCAGTCCCTTCGCCTTGCCGTCCTGCCTGTCACTCCATTATTCCAGGAATATTTGGGGAAATGATCATTTGTTTGATTGGTGTGTTTCTGCTGTGGTTTTTCAGGTGTCAGATTCACACGGAGGCTTTCCTTCACTTGCGATATGACCGTACCGACTGTGCCCTCATGTGTTCTGGCAGCTCACACCCTCCACGCCGTGGCTCTGATTCCTGTCGCCATGGAGACTTCCACACTGCCTTCACCAGCAGGTTAGAAAATTTGACAACTGTCGTGTTTTCAAACCCAGCTACGGGCTGGTAATCATGGGGCTTGGGATTTATTCACTCTCGTTTCTACATCGCTCAACTAAAGGGTCTGTGTTAGAATGTTTCTGTCTCTGCAATTTCCCCCATTCACACCCTGACATTCCAAATCAAGGACACACCAGGCCAGTGCCCACCTCTCTTGTGTTTCATGAATGTTCTGGGATGGACATTGGGCTCAAAAGTAGCAAGCCTACTATGTCATGAATCATCTCAGACTGTGACCCTTCACCCTACAACCCCATCCAGCCAGCCAGATTGATGTTGCCCCACAGTTAGTATACTCTGTATGACTATTACATACTGTAAGCCCTCTCTTTGACATTTCTTTTACCTGGGATTGGGCTCTGTATCATTCTCCGTCCTAATAACCCTACAATCTACCCCAAGGGGCTCCTCAGAGACTGTAACCCTTTTAACGTTTTGATTCTGGGAGGTTGTGGTTGCAATAGTGTTTGTGACCAACCGTGAAAGATCTGATCGAATGGAGGAGCAGGACTAAGAGGCAAGCTGCCCTTTGCTGCTCCTATCTCTTACTGTGTCTGCTGTGACCCTTTAAGGTGTTAAAGCCTGAACCTTCGGGATAGCAGGGACATACATTGAGTATGGGGATCTGACGCAAGCAGAGTATGGGGGTTGCCATTGGATTTGGGAACGGGGCTCAGTGTCGGTGGGTTGTGGGGAAGATGGGTGGGGGGCTCATGATTGTTAAAAGCCACTGGACCTGGGGTCATCTGATGAGTTTGAATTTAGGAGAATGACACATGAGCTTATTGAAACATAAGATTCTGAGGGGTCTTGTCCGAGTCAATGTGTTTTGGGTAGAAGGCAGGAAAGTGGATCTCATTGAATGGATCAGTGAGTTGATTGGGGCTGAAAGGCCTGATTTAGGATTTTATGGTCCAGCGTGCTGACACTGCCTGCTGTGTTGCCAGGTACATGAAAGAGTTTGGCTTCGTAATACCAGACCGGCCGATCATAGTGGATGACATCCGCGTGCGTGGCTGTGCCAAATCTGCTTTCAAAAAGGAACAGAAAATGAAATGCAGTGGAAGAGAGCCTCGCGTTGAAACTGTACGTGGGAGTGTCAAGGGTAACAGTTTTAACACTGACTTACCCTGTTCCTGTTCATTCACACAGTCACTGACTAACCCTGTTTCCTGTTCATTAACCCAGTCACTGACTTACCCTGGTCTGTGTTCATTAACCCAATCACTGACTAACATAGGATTTTTTCTCTTTATTCTTTCATGGGATGTGTGCCAATCTTTAATTGGCCTTGAACTGAGGCCTTGCTTGGGTCCTTTCAGAGGACAGTTAAGTGTGTAATGCCTGTTTGAAGTCCAGTTGGCTAGTAGGCGCTTTTGCATCAGTAATTCTACATAGCAACCAGTCTCTCAGCATCTGACTTGCCCATTGCTGTGGGTCTGCAGTCATATGTACTATGTACAGATGGTAGTTTTCCTTGATTTTATAACAATTAATGACAGTCTCCCTCATGGAGACTATCTTTAAATTCCTAATTTTATTAAACAAGTTCACATTCCACCCCGTTACTGTGGTGGGATTCAAACTCATGTTCCCAGCACATGAGCCTTGGCGTCTATATTCCTGATCCAGTGATGGTTGTGTAACCCACTGGTCACTGAATAATACTGGCCCCAATTTATCACCCCAGTGACGTGGCTGCTTCTTACCAAGTGGACCATAGCCAGTGAATTACCTGTAAATGATTTCTGTTCCTGCTCCTGGAACAGTTCCTTTTGTGATCCTCAGGGACCTATCGTTGACCTCCTCCTATTTCTGACCTGAGGACCCCCATTTTTGATCCTTCCACTGTCTCTAAATTATCAGATTCCCCATGAAGGATTGGATCAGTTCGTGAGATAACAAGGTGTAGAGTTGGATGAACACAGCAGGCCAAGCAACATCAGAGGAGCAGGAAAGCTGACGTTTCGGGTCTGGACTGCTGTGTTCATCCAGCTCTACACCTTGTTATCTCAGATTCTCCAGCATCGGCAGTTCCTACTATCTTTGGATCAGTTCATATTCCCTCTCACTAAAGCTCAGGAGGATGGGAGCTATTGTCTTTGTTCCACACCACTGCTAGACTGGGCCTGTGGGGCGGTGAAGGAACCAACAAGGGGTCGACCTCATCCCCACCAATCTGCCAGCTGCAGTTGCATCTGTCCATGACAGTATCGGAAAGAGTGACCATCGCACAGTCCTTGTGGAGATGAAGTCCCGCCTTCACATTGAGAACAACCTCCATCGTGTTGTGTAACACTATCACCGTGCTAAATGGGACAGACTTCAAAGTGATCTAACAACTCAAGACTGGCATCCTTGAGGCACTGTGGGCCATCAACAGCAGCAGAATTGTACTCCAGCCTAACCTGTAACCTCATGGCCCGGTATATCCCCCACTCTATCATTGAGCCAAGGGATCAACCCTTGTTCAGTGGAGAGTGCAGGAGGGCATGCCAGGAGCAGCACCAGGCATAACTACAGATGAGGTGTCAACCTGGTGAAGCCACCAAACAGGAATACTTACACACCAAACAGCAAAATCAGCAATAATAGGATGTAATGAAAATCTGATATAGGAGCTGGAGGCTGTGCAATTGTGACTGGGCCCATGTATCACAAACCGCCACAGATCCACCGCCATGTGTAGAACTTGTACCCTTGCAGGGGCTGACAATTTCTGTAGCTTCAGTGAAGTCTTTATCACAGATTGTGCTACAGGTGGATGGAGCCCCACATACAGTGTTCCTTCCTGATCTGTACATCTCGGATTTGAAACCATAGTCAGCCCTCTTCCAAGTTAAACTCCCTGTTTCCTTATTGGTCGACAGGTGGTAAAGTGTTACTTTGATGAGGGTTATCTAGACACTGCTGTATACCTCATGGAGGATCTGTCATGTGATCATACAGTTTCTGGACCCGCGATCATCATTGATAAAAACAGGTAGGGTGTGTGTGTGTGTGTGTGTGTGTGTGTGTGTGTGTGTGTGTGTGTGTGT
>NC_063333.1:1867377-1880683 GCF_021869965.1 Rhincodon typus
TGTGTGTGTGTGCGTGTGTGGGTGAGAGAGAGAGTGTGTGTGTATGTGTGTGTGAGAGAGAGAGTGTGTGTGTATGTGTGTGTGTAAGAGAGAGAGTGTGTGTGTATGTGTGAGAGAGTGTGTGTGTACGCGTGTGTGTGTGTGGGTGAGAGAGTGTGTGTGTGCGTGTGTGTGAGAGAGAGAGAGTGTGTGTGTGTGTGTGTGTGAGAGAGAGAGTGTGTGTGTGTGAGAGAGTGTGTGTGTGCGTGTGTGTGTGAGAGAGAGAGAGTGTGTGTGAGAGAGAGTGTGTGTGTATGTGTGTGTGTGAGAGAGTGTGTGTGTATGTGTGAGAGAGTTTGTGTGTGTGTGTGTGTATGTGTGTCTGTGAGTACGCGCCTGTGTGTATGCGCATGTCTGTCAGTCAGTGTCTGGAAGTCACGTGGAGGATGTGACAGGATAAGGAAGGAGTGTGCCCTTACCTAAACGACATGGGTAAACCAGATGGATTTTTGCAACAATCAATACTCTCACAGTCACCAACACTGACACTAACTTTCAACTCCAATCTTTTCTGACACTGAATTGAAATTCCATTAAAACCATATTCCCAGGGCACAAGTCCTGGCAGGGTGAGGGTCTCTGAGTTATAGTCCAATGCCATTACAGTCAATCTGATCCATCAGTGCATCCTCACCACCACTGACACTTCTTCTGTCTGTTTCACCCTTTGAGTTATCTGCAACGCTTTAACTGTAACCTCTTATTTTGCTCCACCATTGGTGACTGTGCCTTCAGCACCTAGATCCCCAAAAACAACTGCCCTGAGTACGTCTTCATGTGGCTCACAGTCAATCTTTATGTGGTAACGTTCCCCATGAAGTGCTCAGTAATGTTTTACAATGCTAACAGTGCTGGGGAAGTGCAGGTTGTTGATATGAGTTCTTTTCCTTCTCACTTGCCAGCACCATCCTGGTTGAACCAGACTGTATCGCTGGTGTCACTAAGCTTGGTGATATCCAGATCACCATCGGCAGAGGGAAGCTACAGACTGTCGGACCCAGACTGGATACAATCCAGCTCTCCATCTTTTCACATCGCTTCATGAGCATCGCAGGTACAACTGACAGGAGCAGGGAGGGACTAGACCATTGGATTTGTGTAAGATAATGCCATATATCTTCATCCTCCTCCAGTAAGGATGCGATGGTATATCGGTTTGAGAATATGGAATAAACAGCAGTAAGCTGATATCTCAGCCAAGTCAATCCTTACAGAGAGTGTACGAGACAAATAGGTAACAATATGCTCACAGCAGGAATGCATTTAGGAGATGGTTCACTTACCCTCCTGCAGTCACAAGTGACTGATTCGTGCCCTGGGATTGACTGATTAATCCTGACTGTTCCCTTTCCTTACAGAGCAGATGGGTCATACACTACAGAGAACAGCCATCTCCACCAACATCAAGGAGCGACTGGACTTCTCTTGCGCACTGTTTGGCCCCACAGGGGGCCTGGTGTCCAATGCCCCCCACATCCCCGTACACCTGGGAGCAATGCAGGAAACTGTGCAGTTCCAGGTAAGGTCAGAGTTCAACAAGGAGCTTCAGTTGGGGTTGGGGGCAGGGACAGTGACTTTACCATAGTCACACTCCTCTGTCATGTAGTGGGGGTGGGGGGTGGCAAATAGAAACAGCAGGACTGGGAATATCTAATCTCCTGAGATAACAAGGTGTAGAGCTGGATGATCACAGCAGGCCAAGCAGCATCAGAGGAGCAGGAAGGCTGACGTTTCGGGCCTAGACCCTTCTTTGAAAGCCCAGTTCTGTTTTGATAGACAAGGGAATGGAGGCTGTGTGGAACAGACAAGGAGGGTGGAGCAGAAAAACACAGTGGGTGCTGGAAATCTGAAGTAACATCAGAAATTGCTGGAGCAGATATGGCAGCATCTTTGGAGTGAGAAGCAGAGTTACTGCATTGAGTCAGATATAACTCTTCAGATTATTCCCCTTCAGTCTGGCCAGGGATTGTCCTGTTGTACATCCCACAGTTTTACACTTCCCCTTTCTAAATTACTCTACAGTCATGTAGAATGATACAGACCATTCATCACTTCGAGCTTGTGCTAGCTCTGAGAGAGAATCTGTACTGTTAGTCCCACTCCTCCAATCTTTCCATGTACCTCCTTCAAATATTTATTTAAATCCCTTTTCAAAGTAATTATTGAAACTACTTCCACTGCCCTTTTAGGCAGTGTATTCCAGCTCTCAACAACTCATTGCATAAACAAATGTTTTCCCTTTTTACCTCTGGTTCTTTTTGTCAACCATTTTAAACCTGTGCCCATCTCCCACTGCTAATAGTTTCTTTCTGTGTGTTCTATTAAATGCCCTCATGGCCTTTGCCTCTATGAAATAAATTAACATAAGAATAAAGTACAAGAGTAGGCCATTTGGCCCTTCGAGCCTGCTCCACCATTCAACAAGCATGTCCACAGTGACTCTTACCAAATTTATAGATGCATGATAAAGCTTTCTAGCTGGATGCATCACATCTTGGTACAGCAACTGCTCTGGCCAGGACCGTAAGAAACTACAGAGAGTTGTGAACACAGCCCCAGTCCATCACACAAGCCAACCTTCCACCCACGGACTCCATCTATATTTCTTGCTGCCTCTGGAAGGCAGGCAACATTATCAAAGGTCCCACCAACCCCAGTTATAACCTCTTCCAAACTCTTCCATTGGGCAGAAGATACAAAAGTTTTTGTACGCACAGATTCAAGAACAGCTTCTTCCCCGTTGTTATTTGATTTCTGAATGGAACTCTCAAATTTTAAATTTAAAGTTGATCTCGCTCTTTCTGCACCTTCTCTGCAGCCGTAACATTGTATTCCTCGCTCTGTTCTATTACCCTGATGCACTTTGTATGGTATGATCTGCCTGTACTGCATGGAAAAGAAAACTTTTCACTGTACCTAGGTTCATGTGACAATCAAGAATCAAATCAAATCAAAAATAAGACTGTGGCTGATCTGGTTTTAGCCTCAACTCTCCATTCCTGCTTATCCCCAATAATCTTCCATCCACCTTGGGAATTAAGAATCTATCTGCCTCCATCTTAAAAATATTTAAAGATTCTGCATCCACTGACCGTATTGCTTCAGTTTTTCTCCTGCTCAGTGAGATTTATTCTTTGCCAGCTTATCCATCATCTCTGGAACCATTCCAGTGAGTCTCATTTGAACTCTCTCCAAGAACTGGACACTATTCCTAAAGTACAGTGATCAGAAAGAGACAGTGCTCCAGCCTAACCGATGACATAAAATGTTTTTACTATAACCTCCCTGTTTTTGGAAGCTGTGCCTCTACGTACAAAGCCATGCGCCTTTCAAAGTTTTTTTTTCTCAACCAGCCAACAATAATTTCTTGAAAACCTCCTCCCCACCCATTTTACCTCCTCCTGTGCAGTTTTTGGTAACCAGTGCAAGGAAAGGACCATTCTCAGCTGTGAAGCCCACAGGAGCTTAGCAGCCCGCTTGTGTTACCGAGGGTGGGCTTACTCGTGAAGTCTCACCCGTTTTTAAGCTGGTTGACCGGGCAACAAGGGGGTGGGGGCAAGGTGAAAGGGTTCTGAAGCTGGCAAAATGTCTGGACTCCATCTGATTTCCATTTTCTCCCCCTGACAGATTAATCATCTCGGTGATGACCTCAAAGAAGGCGATGTTATCCTGAGTAACCATCCCAGTGCGGGTGGAAGCCATCTTCCTGACCTGACGGTTATCACTCCGGTAAGATCCACAACACTGTCCGCTACTCAACCAACCGCCTGGAAGGACAAGGGCAGCAAATATATGGGAAGCTTCCGCTACACTGTCCCCCATCAAACACTCCCAGGGACAGGGACAGCACGGGGCTAGATACAGAGTAAAGCTCCCTCTACACTGTCCCCCCCATCGAACACTCCCAGGACAGGGACAGCACGGGGTTAGATACAGAGTAAAGCTCTCTCTACACTGTCCCCCATCAAACACTCCCAGGGACAGGGACAGCACGGGGCTAGATACAGAGTAAAGCTTTCTCTACACTGTCCCCCGACAAACACTCCCAGGGACAGGGACAGCACGGGCTTAGATACAGAGTAAAGCTCCCTCTACACTGTCCCCCATCAAACACTCCCAGGGACAGGGACAGCATGGGGCTAGATACAGAGTAAAGCTCCCACTACACTGACCCCCATCGAACACTCCCAGGACAGGGACAGCACGGGGTTAGATACAGAGTAAAGCTCCCGCTACACTGTCCGCCCCCCCCATCAAACACTCCCAGGACAGGGACAGCACGGGGTTAGATACAGAGCAAAGCTCCCTCTGCACTGTCCCGCATTAAACACTCCCAGGACAGGGACAGCACAGAGTTAGGTACAGAGTAAATCTTCCTCTGCACTGTGCCCATCAAATCAGAGTTCTTCACAGTCAGAAGGGAGAAACTATCCCCATTGATGGAAGGGTTGGCAACCAGTGGGCACTGATTTGCAGTGATTGGCAAAGGCACCAGAGATGACTAGGAGAGTAATTTGTACACTATGAGTGTTTAGGAATCAGAACGTACTGTCTGAGAGGGTGGTAAAAGCCAATTCAATCATGAATCTCAGAAGGGAAACCAGCATTAAGCTAAGACAATTTTGCAGGGCTGCAGAAAGGTGTTCTTGCAGAGAGCTAGCACAGTTCCTGATGGACCGAACATTATTTTCCTGTGATGTACTGTCGTCTTGTCATCATAATGTCGATACTTGGGATTCTGCTGTGCAAAGATATAGCGGTTGCATTTTCTACATTGCAACAGGGACTAAACTTCAGGAGTGCTGCTTTGGCTGTAAAGACAACCGGGACAACGTCATTTTTTTATTCATTCACGGGGTGAGGGTGTTGCTGGTTCGGCAGCATTTATTGTCCATCCCTAATTGCCCAGAGGGCAGTTCAGAGTCAACCACATTGCTGTGTGTCTAGATTCACATGTAGGACAAACCAGGTAAGGATGGCAGTTTCCTTCTCTAAAGGATAATAGTGAACCAGATGGGTTTTTCCCAACAATTGACAATGGATTCATGGTCATCATTAGATTCTTAATTCCAGCTGTTTGTTGAATTCAAATCCTACCATCTGTCCTGGTGGGATTTGAATCCAGGTCCCCAGAACATGATCTGGGTCTCTGGATTTACAGTCCAGCGATAATACCACTAGGCCATTGCCTCCAACCTGAGGTCATGGAAGGCGCTTTGGAAGTGCAGGCTTGTATTTCTTTCTTTAACTTGGATATTCCCCTTGATTATTACATCCCACAGGTTTTTCGAAAAGGTGTTTCTCACGCGGTGTTTTTTGTAGCAAGCCGAGGGCACCATGCTGACATTGGTGGCATCACCCCTGGCTCCATGCCACCTCACTCCAAATCGTTGCAGGAGGAAGGAGCTGTCTTCACTTCGTTCAAGCTAGTGAAGGATGGGGTCTTCCAGGAGGAGGGTGAGTGGGGGCATGAGATCCCACATTGCTCTGTTAATGTCCTCATTGAGCTCAGCCCCACTCAATTGAGTAATCTGACCTCAATGAGGGCCCCCTCAATTTGGGAGGGTGGGGCTGAGGTGAAACAAATCATCCAGGGTCAGACTGCATTGAGAGACAGTAAGAACTGCTGATGCTGGAGTCAGAGATAACACAGTGTGGAGCTGGAAGAACACAGTAGGCCAGGCAGCATCAGAGGAGCAGGTCAGCTGACATTTCGGGTCGGGACCCTCAGAAATGAAGAAGGGTCCCGACCCGAAACGTCAACTTTCCTGCTCCTCTGATGCTGCCTGGCCTGCTGCGTTCCTCCAGCTCCGCACTGTGTTATCTCAGTCAGCACTGAGTGACCTCTCCACCACTTCCCTTTCTCCTATTGCCCTGACCCCTTCAGTGTGCGCAGATGTCTAATAGGAGCCCACAAATGTGAGAATTAATTCATCAAAAGATTGTCTGCTGCTTTCTGTGTTTTGGTAAATTACATTTGTGCTCTACAGTCAGAATTACTGACCCGAAAAGTGGCACTGACCCGAAAAGTGGCAATTTCTGTGATACGTTGGCAGTGAGGAGCAGGAGGAGGCCATTCAGCCCCTCAAACCTGTTCTTCAATTCAAATAGACCATCTGAGCATCAGTCCCATTTACCCAGCTCGGGTTTTAATCTCTTTCACCCAATCAAAATCTAGCAGTTCTTATGATTGATCTGAAACGTTAACTCTGTATCTCTCTCTCTACACATTCGGCCAGACCTGCTGAGTTTTTCCAGCACTTTGATTTTTATTTCAGAAGTTGATCTATTTCAGTCTTGAAAGTTCCAATTAACCCCCACCAACTTTTCCGGGGGAGAGATTCCCAGATTTCCACTGCCCTGTACTCCCTGACATAACTTCTAAGTGGCCTGCCTTGACTTTAAGACACCCTTAGTCATCTCACCAATGGAACTAGTTTCTGTTTAATGTTATTGTTATAATCCCAGCTGATATTAATGCTGGACAAGTCAGATTCCAGAGTGAAACCTGGCTTGGTAGATCATACAGTTTATTTTTCTTTTGCAATTTGGCTACTGTGGTGGTCAGTCACTGAACATATTCATATGAGGTTGCCAATGTACTTTAAAAAAACAACATAAGGCCATTACACAAAAGAAAAGCAAGAAATACAAAGGTGTATAAGTTTCAATCCATTTTCCCAGCAATATCCCTTTACAGTCACTCAACCCCAGTGAAGTATTATGCCCTTCCTTCACTGTAAGATTTATTAATCAACTGATAAATCTGCATACAATTCCTTTCATTGAATTTCTGCACATTCACCAGATGTGATTCTCTCTCTTACCGTCTCACCCTTGAGACAGACAGACATTGTTTGGTCACTGGACTCCAGGAAAACCTCAGAGCTTATCTCAGCTATTTTGAGGCTGCTCAATAGTACATCTTCTGGTATGAATCTTTTCTGTTGAACTGAAGCAGATTCTTCCCTCCAGCCTCTCCATCTGTTTCTCTCGGGATCACAAATTTTAACTTAGTACACGCTTCAGCATTATTTGGCCAAGTAGCTTATCCAGCTATTTAGCTTAAGTCACATGACTTCCTGGGCACGCTGTTTTGACCCAATGCTGCAAATTGTGTCTCTGACTCTTTAAAAGAACAAATCATTTTCATGGAACTGAAAAGGAAAACCCTTTTCCCTCTAGGACATAAGTTCCCAAATAATATTAATATATTCCTTCTTTATGCAATTGAATTGTTTCGTTACAAGAATTCCCCTGAGCAGATCACCCTTTAATCTTTTGCAGTCACAGGAAGATTAGTCTGTTCAGATAAACTGTCCTCAGAAATTTATAGTGCAGCAGGTTATCATTCTTTCTGGCTCTTTAAAAAGCAACTGTGCCTTGACCCACATCGTTGCTTTTGGTCTGAATCTTTAAGTCCCTGATTCTCAAGAACCTGTTCAGTTCTCCATTTAAAATGATTGTGAAATGATTTTCAGGTTGAGAATACTGGATTTCAACAATCTTATTGAAATCATTTTGCCTCATCTTCCTTCAAGATATACTGCTAGTGACCTTGAAGCTTTGACCTTATGTTATGGACCTACTCAGTAGAGGGAATAAATTCTCACTGTTCACTATTTCAAAATCTCTCATCATCTTATAAACATCTGCTGTGTCACCTCTTAACCCTTCTCTGTTCCAAGGAGAACTGTCCTGACTCTTCCATGTTTCACTCACAATGGAAATCCCTTATCCCTGGAGTATTCTGGGTACAAATCCTCTAATGCCTTTTCATCTTTCTTGAAAAGAGGCTCCCAGAATTTATTTTAAAGATTATTTGTTCCCTGGATGTGGGAATTGCTGGCTTGGCCAGCCTTTATTGTCCCTGAGAAGGTGGTGCTGAGCTGCCTGCTTGAACCACTGTTGCCCATGTGCTGTGGGTTGACCCACAATACCCGGAGGGAAGGGGATTCCAGGATTTTGACCCAGCAACAGTGAAGGAACGACGATATATTTCCCAGTCAGGATAGTGAGTGGCTTGGAGGGGAACTTGCAGGGTGCGGTGTTCCCATGCAGTTCTGCACATTTCAATAATAGTAACAAATACGATTGCTTTGTTTTTATTATTCTTTTCGTTGATGGGATGTGGGTGTCACTGGGTGAGCCAGCATTTATTGCCTGTCCCTAATTGCCCTTCATTTGAGTATCTTGCCGGGGCATTTCAAACAGCAGTTGAGAGTGAGCTGTGGGTCTGGAGCTATATGTAGGCCAGGCCAGGTGAGGACAACACATTTCCTTCTCTAAAGTCAGAAATCACACAACGCCAGGTTATAATCCAACAGGTTTATTTGAAAACACAAGCCTTCGGAGCATAGCCCCTTCATCACCTGACATGACGAGATACAAACTCATGTCCCCAAAACATCTACCTGGTTTACTAGGCCAGCGATGTGACCATTACACCACAGCTTCACCATTAGAGTAACAGAATTGTTGTGAAGCAGGCGGAGGCCATTTGGCCCAACCTGCTGGCACCGGTTCTATTACCCAGTGCCAACCTCCTGCCTTTTCCCCATACCCCGCACACCATTTCCATACAAATGACCATCCAGTGTCCCTCTTGAATACCTAATAAAGCTGCCTCCACCACATTTTCAGGCAGTGCATTCCAGACCCTAGCTACTCATGAGTGAAAACGTTTTTTCTCTTATCACCCTTGCTTCACTTTAGATCTATGCCCCTCTTGTTCTTTTCTCTTTTACAGGCAGGAACATCTACTCTGTCCAGCCCACTCCTGATTATGAAAACCTCTATCAAATCTCCTCTCCAAGGAGAACAGTCTCAACTTCTTCAGTCGATCCTCCTGACTGAAGTTTCTCATTCCTGAAACCATTCCTGTAAATCACTTCTACACTCTCTCTAATACATTCACATCTTTCCTATAATGTGGCACCCACAACTGTACAATATACTTCCGCTGAGGTCTAACAAATGTCTTGTACAAGTTCAACATCACCTCCTGGCTCTTGTACTCTATGCCCCAATTAATAAAACCGAGGGCACTGTCTGTTTATTAACTGCTCTCTCCCCCTGTCCTGACACCTTCAGTGATTTGTGACATATACCCTCAGGACCCTCTGCTCCTGCAGCCCCTATAGAATTGTACAGCCTATTTTACATTGTCTTTCAATGTTCTTCCTACCAAAGTGCACCACCTCATGTTTCTCTGCATTAAACCTCATCTGCCCCCTTGCTGCCCACTCCACCAACATGTCAACGTCCTGTTGGAGTTCCAAACTGTCCCTCTCGCAGTTTACAAGTCTCCCCAGTCTAGTGTCATCCATAAACTTTGAAATTGTCCCCTGCACACCAAAATCCATATCATTAATATCTACCAGGAAAAGCAAGGGTCCCCATACTGACTCCTGACCTCTGCTATACATCTTTCTCCAGTTTGAAAAATATCCATTGACCACCATCATAATTAGAATGAGGATTTTGCATCCTCTGTGTATACACTGGGATACTGACAGTGTAAGGGGCAGAGAGAGGCATATCTCCCTGGATTGTATTCAGGAGAGCTTCCTAGAGTAGTATGTGGCCAATCCAACAAGACAGGATATATTGTTGGACAAATGAGACAGGCACAGTGGATTGAGTTTCAGTGGAGAAAGTGATCATTGTATCATGTTTATAATTCATCTATTTATAAACCTAAATGACCAATATGATTTTGCAAAATTGTGCCATCTATCATTTAAAGTGTTTCCATATAATATGTTTTGTCTCCACTATGAACTGTACCAGACGTGCCGCTGCCCATTTCACCATCCCACCAGTGTCATCCTTTGTTAACTCTGTGTCACTTGCAGCTGTTACCAAGGCACTCCAGGCCCCAGCACAGATCCCAGGCAGCAGCGGGACACGCAATCTCCATGACAATCTGTCAGATCTGCGGGCACAGGTAGCAGCCAATCAGAAAGGGATCCAACTGGTGAATGAGCTGATCGATGTGTACGGGTTGGAGGTGGTCCAAGCTTACATGGCCCACATTCAGGTAAGACTTCAACAGGTTGGGCCCCAGAAATATGATTGGTTCATACACTCTGTCCCTCAGACCTGCTCCATGACTCAATAAGGAGGGATAGTGCTGAGGGAGCACCGCACTGTCGGAGGGACAGTGCTGAGGGAGCGGGTACTGTCGGAGGGACAGTGCTGAGGGAGTGGGCACTGTTGGGCTGCACTCAGTGTTAATAACTCTTGGATGAGTTGCTAAACTGAGACCTCATCTGCCCTGTCAGGTCGATATGAAAGATCTGTAAGCTAGTAATTTGATAACAAGCAGGGCTTTCCAATATCCTAGTCAGTATTCAGGTAACAAAACATTATCTTCTTCCTCATTGAATCGCAGCCTGTGGGATCTGTACAGTTTGGCAGCTGCATTATCTCAGTACAACTGTCATCACATATGACAAAGAACTGCCTCTTTGATTCTAAAATACTGACCAATGTCCGAAAGTTCATGATAAGTGCTGCAGAAAATAACATTTCTTTGAATGTTGACGCATTGGATGCCTGTTGATCTGACAGCATAATGCGGAAGTCGCTGTGAAGGAGATGTTGAAGGAGTTTGCCCATCGATGTCAGCAGAGGGATGGGCTGGTGGAGGTCCATGCTGAGGATTACATGGATGATGGCACTCCAATCAGATTGAAAGTGAAAGTCAGCGAGGCAGAGGTGAGATCTGTCTGTCTCATCAGTTTACAGTTTGTCCCTGAGAAGATATGACGACATGCTGATGTGCTGCACCTACAGCCTTTCGAACAATCAGAGATTTAATGCTACAGGGACACCATCCATCTCATTAAACTATGCTGGTCCTTTGAAAAATCTAAAAAACCATTAGACATGGGGGCAGGAGTGGCCCTTTACACTGAGATGGTGCCTGTTGGTCTCAGACTCTCACACAAGGAGAAACAGTCTTTCTGCATCTCCTCTTTGGCCGATTTCATCTGCTCCACCATTCAATGTGATCGTAGCTGATCTGATAACCCTCAGCTTCACTTTCCTGCCTTTTCCCCATAACCTTTCATTCTCTCCCTGATTAAAAATATGTATCAGCCCTGAATGTGCTTAATGACCCAGCCTCGACAGCCCCCTGCGGTAAACAATTCCACAGATTCACTTCCCTCTAAGAGAAGAAATTCCTCCTCAACTCTGTCTTAACTAAATAGCCCCTTACTCTGCGATGCTGCTCCCTGATCCCAGACTGTCCCACAAGGGGAAACAATCTTTCCACATCTCCCCTGTCAAACCCACTAAGAATTTTATATGTTTCATTAAAATGGCATCTAATTCTTCAAAATCTATTTGTTTCATCCCAGTCCCAAGTCATTCTTCCATCTCAAGTATTTTTCCAATTCCCTTTTGAAAGCTTAGTTGAATCCTTTGCCACTGTTGAAGAATACAGAACTGGCTTAGCCACAGAAGACAGAGAGCAGCAGTGGAAGGGTGTTTTTCCGACTGGGAATCTGTGACCAGTGATGTTCCACAAAGACCCCGATTGTTTGTAATATGTACTTTGGTTAGAAGAATCAAAAGGCATTTAAATGGAGAGAGTAATTAAGAAGGACAGTATTACGGTGGCAGAAAGGACGTTTGATGAGAACTCGTCTACTGAGGTAGTATGGGCTGAGGTTAGAACCAGGAAAGGAGAGGTCACCCTGTTGGGAGTTTTCTATAGGCCTCCGAAAAGTTCCAGAGATGTAGAGGAAAAGATTGCAAAGATGATTCTGGATAGGAGCGAAAGTAACAGGGTAGTTGTTATGGGGGACTTTAACTTTCCAAATATTGACTGGAAACGCTATAGTTCGAGTACTTCAGATGGGTCAGTTTTTGTCCAATGTGTGCAGGAGGGTTTCCTGACACAGTATGTAGATAGGCCAACAAGAGGCGAGGACACATTGGATTTGGTACTGGGTAATGAACCAGGCCAGGTGTTAGATTTGGAGGTAGGAGAGCACTTTGGTGATAGTGACCACAATTCGGTTACGTTTACTTTAGCGATGGAAAGGGATCAGTATATACCGCAGGGCAAGAGTTATAGCTGGGGGAAAGGCAACTATGAGGCGAAGAGGCAAGATTTAGGATGCATAGGATAGAGAAGGAAACTGCAGGGGCTGGGCACAATTGAAATGTGGAGCTTGTTCAAGGAACAGCTACTGCGTGTCCTTGAGAAGTATGTACCTGTCAGGCAGGGAGGAAGTGGTCGAGCGAGGGAACCGTGGTTTACTAAAGAAGTTGAATTTCTTGTCAAGAGGAAGAAGGAGGCTTATGTAGAGATGAGGCGTGAAGGTTCAGTGAGGGCGCTTGAGAGTTACAAGTTAGCCAGGAAGGACCTAAAGAGAGAGCTAAGAAGAGCCAGGAGGGGACATGAGAAGTCTTTAGCAGGTAGGATCAAGGAAAACCCTAAAGCTTTCTATAGGTATGTCAGGAATAAAAGAATGACTACAGTAAGACTGGGGCCGGTCAAGGACAGTAGTGGGAAGTTGTGCGTGGAGTCCGAAGAGATAGGAGAGGTGCTAAATGAATATTTTTCGTCAGTATTCACGCAGGAAAAAGACAATGTTGTCGAGGAGAATACTGAGATACAGTCTATTAGACTAGACGGGATTGAGGTTCATAAGGAGGAGGTGTTAGCAATTCTGGAAGGTGTGAAAATAGATAAGTCCCCTGGGCCGGATGGGATTTATCCTAGGATTCTCTGGGAAGCTAGAGAGGAGATTGCAGAGCCTTTGGCTTTGATCTTTATGTCGTCATTGTCTTCAGGAATAGTGCCAGAAGACTGGAGACTAGCAAATGTCGTCCCCTTGTTCAAGAAGGGGAGTAGAGACAACCCTGGTAATTATAGACCAGTGAGCCTTACTTCGGTTGTGGGTAAAGTGTTGGAAAGGATTATAAGAGATAGGATTTATAATCATCTAGAAAGGAATAATTTCATTAGGGATAGTCAGCACGGTTTTGTGAAGGGTAGGTCGTGCCTCACAAACCTTATTGAGTTCTTCGAGAAGGTGACCAAACAGGTGGATGAGGGTAAAGCGGTTGATGTGGTGTATTTGGATTTCAGTAAAGCGTTTGATAAGGTTCCCCATGGTAGGCTATTGCAGAAAATATGGAGGCATGGGATTGAGGGTGATTTAGCGGTTTGGATCAGAAATTGGCTAGCTGTAAGAAGACAGAGGGTGGTGGTTGATGGGAAATGTTCATCCTGGAGTTCAGTTAC
>NC_063333.1:1895683-1913367 GCF_021869965.1 Rhincodon typus
GTCGCGAACCATTTCAACTCCCCCTCCCATTCCTCAGACGACATGTCCATCCTGGGCCTCCTGCAGTGCCACAACGATGCCACCCGAAGGTTGCAGGAACAGCAACTCATATTCCGCTTGGGAACCCTGCAGCCCAATGGTATCAATGTGGATTTCACAAGTTTCAAAATCTCCCCTCCCCCCACCGCATCCCAAAACCAGTCCAACTCGTCCCTGCCTCCCTAACCTGTTCTTCCTCCCACCTATCCCCTCCTCCCACCTCAAGCCGCACCTCCATCTCCTACCGACCAACCTCATCCCGCCCCCTTGACCTGTCCGTCCTCCCTGGACTGACCTATCCCCTTCCTAACTCCCTACCTACACTCACCTTTCCTGGCCCCATCCCCGCCTCTTCGACCTGTTTGTTTCCTCTCCACCTATCCTCTCCTCTATCCCTCTTCTATCCGCCTCCCACTCTCTCCCTATTTATTTCAAAACCCCCTTCCCCTCCCCCTTTTCTGATGAAGGGTCGAGGCCCGAAACGTCAGCCTCTCTGCTCCTATGATGCTGCTTGGCCTGCTGTGTTCATCCAGCCCTGCACCTTGTTGTCTCGGATTCTCCAGCATCTGCAGTTCCTACTATCTCTGATTGATATGATGCAGAGCTGGGCTGAGAAGTGGCAGATGGAGTTTAACCCTGAAAAGTGTGAGGTGATTCATTTTGGAAGGACAAACTTGAAAGCAGAATACAGGGTTAACAGAAAGATTCATGGCCGTGTGGAGGAGCAGAGGGATCTTGGGGTTCATGTCCACAGTTCCCTGAAAGCTGCCACCCAGGTGGATAGAGTTGTTAAGAAGACGTATGGTGTGTTAGCTTTCATTAATAGAGGGATTGAGTTCAAGAGCCGTGAAGTTATGCTCCAGCTACACAAAAGCCTGGTTCGGCCACATCTGGAGTATTGTGTCCAGTTCTGGTCACCTCATTACAGGAAAGATGTGGAAGCGTTGGAAAAGGTGCAGAGGAGATTTACCAGGATGTTGCCTGGAGTGGAGGGAAGGTCTTACGAGGAAAGGTTGAGAGAGCTGGGGCTTTCCTCTTTAGAACGACGAAGGATGAGAGGTGACTTGATAGAGGTGTACAAAATGATCAGAGGTATAGATAGAGTAGACAGCCAGAGACTTTTTCCTCGGGTGGAGGTAGCTTTTACGAGGGGACATAGTTTTAAAGTGAAAGGAGGTAGATATCGGGGAGACGTCAGAGGTAGGTTCTTTGCTCAGAGAATGGTAGGGGCGTGGAATGCATTGCCGGAGAGGGTAGAGGAGTCAGCCTCATTAGGGGCATTTAAGCGGCTATTAGACAGGCATATGGATGATAGTGTAAGGTAGCGGTGGAGGTTAGATAGACCTTAGGTTTCGGGTAAAAGTTTGGCACAACATGGTGGGCCGAAGGGCCTGTACTGTGCCGTACTGTTCTATGTTATATGTTCTATATTCTCTCTCTCTCTCTCCCTCACACACACTCTCTCTCAAACACTCACTCTTTCTCTCACTCTCAACCGTCACAGACTGACATTCTCACTCTCCCTCTCTCGCACTCACTCACTCTCTCTCTCACTCTCTCTCTCTCTCAGCCATCACAGACTCACATTCTTATACTCTCTCCCTCTCTCACTGTCACACACTCTCTCTCTCTCACTCTCTCTCTCTCTCTCCTCTCTCATTCTCAGGCATCACAGACTCACATTCTGTCTCTCTATTTCTTTCTCTCTCTCTCTGGTTCAGGACACTTTCCTGTTGCACACGCCTGGAGGGGGAGGTTGGGGCTGGGATGAAGATGTGACAGCCAATTTTGAAGATTTGCCAAGATCGGGGCCAGCGAATCAGAAGGCCGGAGTCTGTTTTCCCGAACGGGGAAGTGTGTTCGAACATAGACTGTCCCAAGAGTCAGTGTGAACAAGATCAACCTGAGACTCCAGCAAAATACCCTTCCTCTGCCATTCAAATTTCGGGATACTTCAATAGAACGTGGGGGACAGAGGGAGACTGATTCCCCTTCTTCACCCTTCAGGTCCCCAGACAGCAAATGCCAGAAACAGGGATAGCCCTACGTGTCTGTGGGAACTCTCTTTCCCGTCCATCCCTCCCTCCAGCTCTCACTGACCTGACTACACACAATAAGGACAACTGCCTCAGAACATTCTGAAGCACTTTACAGCCAATCGCAATTCTTCTCAAGTCTTGTCATTGCTGCAATATAGGAAACTCGGCAGCTAATTTGTGCACAACAAGATCCCACAAATGAAAACGAGATGAATGACCAGAATTCTCCTTTTTTTTTCCCGTTGAGGGATAAAGGTTGTCTCATGACGCTGAGACGAACTCCAACCACTCCAGCAAAATATTGCGGATGCTGGAAATCTGAAATAAAAAAACAGAAATTGCTGATAACACTCGTCAGACGTAGACATAGGAGTGGAAGGAGGCCATTCAGCCCATCGAGTTTGCTCTGCCATTCAGTGAGATCATGGCTGATCTGATAATCCTCAACTCCACTTTCCTGCCCTTTTCCCAGAACCACTAATTCCCTCACTGTATTAAAACATGTGTCAATCTCAACAGTAAAAAAATTTTAAATATTGCACAGAATCACTACCTTCTGAAAGAAGAAATTCCTCCTCACCTCTGTCTTAATTGAGCAACCCCTTATTCTGTAATGATGGCCTCAGGTCCTAGGCTCTCCCATGAGGGAAAACAACCTCTCCACATCTATCTTGTCAAGTCCCCTAAAAATCTTGTACGCGTCATTCATCCAATCTCCAATGAGCACAGACCCAACCTACTCAACGTCTCCTCATATGACAGTCCATCCCGACTGCTGACTGAACCTTCTCTGGATGCCTCCTATGGCAGAATATCTTTTCTTCGATAAGGGAGCCAAAACTCTTCACAGTATTCCAGCTGTGGTCCAACTAGTGCCTTGAACAGATTTAGCAAAACCTCCCTATTTTTATACTCCGTGCCCTTTTCAAACTAAAGGCCAAAATTCCATTTGCCTTCGCCATCACCCACTGAACTTGTACGCTAACTTCCTCTAATTCATGCATGAAGACTCCTAAATCCTTCTGTTCTGTAGCTTTCTGCAGTCTTTCTCCATTCAAATAATATTCAGCTCCTCTACTCTTCCTGCCAAAAGGTGTAACCACACTTTACCCCACATTATTTTTCATCTGCCAAGTTTTTTCCCATTCGCTTAACCTGTCTATATCCCTCAGCAGACACTGCATGTCATCCCCACCACTTGCCTTCCCACCTATTTTTGTGTCATCCACAAACTTGGCGATAGTACATTCACTTTCCTCAAGTTAAGTCATTCATATATTGCGACGAACAAGCGTGGCTAGGGAGACAAAATGAATGGTTCAGGTCAGTGATCCTTCAGAATATTAGGAAGGCTAGAAATGTAAAAGTAGGGTTTGAGAAAATAGTGGGGGTGGCTGAGTGAGGGATGCGGTAGAAGGAGCACTAAAGGGAAGATCTGCTGTGGGGCAGCGGGGGGGATCAGGAGAATCAATGGGTTCAAGGTGCAAAGGTCAAATGGAAGGTTAATGGGTAGAGTAAAGGACGGAAAAATCCAGACAGGGGGCATTAGGAAGCAGGGCAAAGGAAAAAGGAGAATTTAAAACTGAAGTTTTTGTGAAAAAAAAACAAGTGTACAAAACAAAATGGAGGCCGATGTTCCAGTCTAAAATCAATGTCAAGATCAGATGGCTGCAGAGTTTTAAGTCTGAAGAGAAGAAGAAGGCCATTCAGCCCCTTGAGCGTGATCCTCAATCTTAACACTACTTCCTCACTGTATCTCTATATCCTTTGATTCCCAGAGTGGCCAAAAATCTGTCAACCTCTGTCTGGAATATACCAATTGAACATTCTGGGGTTCAGAATTTCAAAGATTCACGAGAAATGAGAATAGGACCAGTTCTTTCAATCCCTCCAGCCTGTTCCACCATTCAAGATGGTCCTGCCTGATCTGATTGTAACCCCAAATCTACATTCCCATCAATTCCGTCATAACTTTGCACCCCCATGTTTATCAAGAATCTGTCTACTTTTCCTTTAAAAAATGCAAGGACTCTGTTTCCACTTCTGAAAGACTCACGATGATGGAAGAGAATTTTCTTGTCTTATTACCTTCTAAATGGGCAATCTCTGATTTTTAAACAGTGGCCCTTAGTTCTAGATTCTCTAGGCAAACGAGAAGACCAACAGATCTGAGAAGTGAGAGCATTTAGAATTCAGCAAAAGGACGACAAAAGGGATTGGTTAAGAAAAGGAAAATAGAGCACGAGAGTAAGCTTGTGGGGAACTTACAAACTGACTGTCAAAGTTTCTGTAGGTGTGTGAAAACAAAAAGATGGGTAGAGACAAATTAAGTCCCCTACAGTCAGAAACAGGGCAATTTATAAAAGCGACAAAGAAACAGCTGATCAACTAAATGCATAATTTGGTTCTCTGTTCACAATAACATACTAGAAATGTTGGGGGACACAGGTTTTACTAAGAGACAAGAACCGAGGCAAATCTGTATTAGTAGAGAAATGATGTTTTGGAAATTGATGCGACTGAAGGCTGATAAATCTCTAGGGCCTGCCAATCTCCATCCCAGTGTACTTCAGGAAGTGGCCCTTGAAGTAGTGGACAGATTAGTCATCTCTCAAGATTCTATAAGATCTTGACATTCTTTAAGTTCCTACAGATTGGAGAGAGTTGGAAGTCACACAATACCAGGTTATAGTCCAACAGGTTTATTTGAAATCACAAGCTTTCGAAGCACTGCTCCTCAATTGTATTTTCTTTTACTGCACTGGACAAAATTTGATTGAAGTAACAATTTGCGTTAGAATGACATTTCTTTGTACGTTTACAAGCCTGAGGCAAGTTGACTTCTGACTTTGTCCATCCCAGTCCAGCAACAGCACCCCCACAACATACAGATTGGAGGGTAGCTAATGTAACCCCTCTATATTAAAATGGAGGTAGAGATACAACGGAGAATTATAGACCAGTCAGCCTTACATTGGTAGTGGGAAAATGCTAGAGTCCACGATAAAAGAATTAATAGCTGAGCACTTAGAAAACAGTGGCAGGATTGGACAGAGTCAGCATGGATTTCCAAAAGGGAATCATGCTTCACAAATCAACTTGAATTCTTTGAAAATACAACTAGTAGAGTTGATGAGGGGAGCCCATGGATGTGGTTTACTTGGACTTTCAGAAGGCTTTTGACGAAGTCCCACAGAAGAGATTAATGTGTAAATTTACAGAGTGTGGGATTGGAGGTAATGAATTAAGATGGGTATAGAATGGGTTGGCAGACAGGAAACAAAGAGTAGGAATAAACGGGACTTTTTCTGAATCGCAGCCAGTAATGAGTGTGGATGGATCAGTGCTTGAATCCCAGCTGTTCACAATATACATTAATGATGTGGATGAGAGAACTAAATGTAGTATCTCCACGTTAGCAAATGACACAAAAGTTGGGTGGGAGGGTGAGCTGTGAGGAGCATACGGAGATGCTTCACTGTGATTTGGACAGGCTGAGTGAGTGGGTAAGTGCATGGCAGATGCAGAATAATGAGGGTAAATGTGAGGTTATCAATTTTGCTAGCAAAAACAGGAAGCAGATTATTAATGTGAATGGCTATAGAGAGAGGGGAGTGCGCAGTGGGACCTGGGTGTCCTTGTGCACCAGTCGCTGAAGATAAGCATGCAGGTACAGCAGGTGGTAAAGAAGGTAAATGGTATGTTGGCCTTCATTGCGAGAGGTTTCGAGTACAGGAGCAGGGATGTGTTGTTGCAGTTATACAGGGCCTTGGTGAGACCACATCGAGAATATTGTGTGCAGTTTTGGTCAACTTATTTGAGGGAGGATGTTCTTGCCATAAAGGGAGTGCAGTGAAGGTTTACCACCCTGATTCTGGGGATGGCAGGACTGATGTATGAAAAGAGGTTAAATTAGTTAGGATTGTATTCCCTGGAGTTTAGAAGAATTGGTGTGGGGCTGGGTGGGGGGTGTGAGGGAGTTTTTGAAAATCTCAAGGAAATCTATAAAATTCTAACAGGATTAGACAGGGTAGACACAGGAAGGATGCTCCTGATGATGGAGGGCTCCAGAACCAAGCATCACAGTTTAAGGATGGTGGGCAAACAATTTAAGACTGAAACAGGCAGAAATGTCTTCACCCAGAGAGTGGTGATCCTGTGGAATGCGGTACTGCAAAAAAGCAGTTGAGGGCAAAACATTGTACGATTTCAAGAAGGAGTTGGATAAAGCACTTGGAGCTAAGGGGCTTAAGTGATATGGGGGAATAGTAAAAGCAGGGAATTGAGTTGGATGATCAACCATGATCATATTGAATGTTGGAACAGGCTCACAGAGTTGGAAGGCCTACCCCTTCTCCTATTTCCTATAATTTCTCTGACCCCTCAGCATTTTATATTTCAATCAAGTTATCTCTTACTCTTCTAAACTTCACAGATACAAGCCTAGCCTGTTCAACCATTCCTCATAGGACAACCTGCCCATTTCAAGTATTAGTTGAATAAACCTCCTGTGAGCTGCTTCCAAAGCATTTACGCCCTTCCTTAAATAAGGTAACTAATACAGTGTGCAGAACTTCAGATGTGGTCTCTCTTTTTGACTCCTCTTGTAGATTGAGAGTCTGTTTAATTCAGCCTTGAAGATATTCACTGGCCCAGTTTTGATTATTTTGTGGGGAAGATCATTCCAAACACTAACAAACCACTGGGTGAAGAAATTTGTCCTCATTTTCATCTTAAATAATCTTTCGCCTTATTTTGAAAATGTGCCGACTAGTTCTAGACTCCCCCAAAAGGAGAAACATCCTCTCAGTATTCTCTCTGTGAGGGCACCTCAAGTGTAGTCTTTCCAATCCCCTTTAGAGTAGTTGCAAGACTTCCCTACTTTTATACTCCATCCTCCTTGCAAAAGAAGCCACAAGACGTAGGAGCAGAAGTAGGCCTTTCAGCCCATTGGGTCTGCTGCACCATTCAATGAGATGACGGCTGATCTGATAATCCTCAGCTCCACTTTCCTGCCTTTTCCCTCAAATCCATGATTCCCTTCCTGATTAATGATCTGCCTGTCTCAGTCTTAAATGTACTTAATGATCCAACCTCGACCAGCCCTCTGCAGTAAACAATTCCACAGATTCATCACTGCCTGAGAGAAGAAATTCCTCCTTATCTCTGTCGTAATTGGATGAACACTTACTCCATTTGGCTTCCCAAACACGTGGTAACCATCTGTGATTCGAGTACGAGGACAGCCAAAGTCCCCTTTACCACTATTTCTGTAGGCTGTCACCATTTTAAACATAATTCTGTTTGTGTCTTTACGTTCCTTCTACCATAGAGGACAAGCTGACAGTTTCTCACATTACACCCCACCCTACCAAATATTTGCTCACTCATTTAGCCAATCAATATCCCTTTGCAAATCCTATTCCCAACTTGTTTTCCTACCTACCTTTATGTCACCATTAAACTTGGCTACAATCGTCAGTCTCTCCGTGTCACTTATATAGACCGTAAATAGTTGAGCCTCCAGCACAGATTCTAGCCCGACTTACATTTTGCCATCCTGAATAATGACCCATTTTTTCCTACTCTATTTTCTGTGAATTAGCCAGTCCCCTATCCACATCAATACCCTGAGTTCCTATCAAGGCACCTTACCAAATGTCTTTTGGAAATCACCACATTTTATGATCCTACTTGATATTACCCTGCTTGTTACCTCCTCAAAGAATTCTGTTGAATACAGTATCCCTTTCACAAAGCCATGTTAACTCTGCATGATGATATTTTGATTTTCTAAATGATTTGCTTAATGACAGATTGTAGCAATTTTCCAGTTACAGATGTCAGATTAACTGGCCAGTAGTTTGCTGCTTTCTGTCTCTTTCCATTCTAGGTAGAGGTGTTAAATTTTTCATTTTTCCAATCCATTGGGACCTGTCTAGAATGTAGGGAATTTTGGAAAATGACAACCGATGCGTCCAATATTTCTGTAGACACTTCCTTTAAGAACTGAGGTTACAGGCTTTCAGGTCCACAGGACTTTTCAACATTAAGATACGTTAGTATTTCCATTCCCTTTTCACTTGTGATAATTATTGTTTTAAGTTACTCTTTCCTTTTGTTCTTTACAAATATTCTTGGAATGCTTATTGTGTATTCAGCTCTGAAGACCAATAGCAAATATCTGTTCAAAGCCTCTGCCATTTCCTCATTATTAATTCCCCAGTCTTACTCTTTAAGGAATCAGTGGCCACTTTAGCTATTGTTCCTCTTTATTACACTTGTGGATGCTTTCACTGTCTGTAATGTGTATCTCACTCCCAATTTCTCCCCTTTTTTTATATAAAATCTTGCTTTGCAAGTTTCTTAAGATTTCCCAATCTCTGGCCAGTCACACCCTTTCTTTCAATTTGTAACCACCTTTAACTTCCTTAGTTAGCCCTGGATTGTGCATTTTTCAAGTGGAGTCTTTCTTCTTCAGTGGAGTATACCTTTGTTAAGAGTTATGAAATATCTTCTTAAATGTCTGCCAATGCTTTTTTTTTAACCAGCTTACATATTGTGTCCCCACCCCAATTTCCTCAATTCACTTAGTCAATCAACAACAAACAGCAAGTGCTTGAAAAGCTCAGCAGGTCTAGCAGCATCTGTGGAGAGAAAACAGAGTTAACATTTTAGGTCTGGTGACCCTTCCTTGGAGGGTCCTCTCTCCACAGACGCTGCCAGACCTGCCGAGCTTTTCCAGCAATTTCTGCTTTTGTTTCTGATTTACAACATCCGCAGTTCCTTTGCTTTTTACCGTCTTCTTATCCTTGTAATTGCAGTTACGTTTAGGACACTAATTATAGACAAATATTTCTCACTCGCAAACTGAATGTGAAATTCTATCATGTTATGATCATTCTCACCTAAGAGGATTTTTTACTGTAAAGGCACTAACAAATTCTTTCTCAGGTTTAAAATAGCCTGTTCCCTATTAGGTTACAGAATGAGTTCTGAAGAAGGGTCACTCAACATGAAACGTTAACTCTGATTTCTCTCCACGGATGCTGCCAGACCTACTGAGCTTTCCCAGCAATTTCTGTTTCTGTTTCAGGTTACAAAATGTGTTGTTTGAAAACAAACTGTCCTAATACAGAGTACTAACATCCTTCAGGTTATCTTTGCCAATCTGATTTGTCTAATCAATGTGGAGATTAAAGTCACCCATGATTATTGCAGTATCTTTCTTATAGGCTCCCATTGTTTCTTGATTTATATCTGTCCTACCGTATATCTACTTACAGGGGAAACTATAAATTGCTCTGAGCAAAGATTATTTTTCCTTTAATATTTCTTATTTCCAGCCAAATTGTCTCTACATCTTGATCTTCTGAAACATGATATTTATCCTCTGATCTGTTCTTTTATTAACAAAACAACCTCTTCACCGTTTTTCTTCCTGTCCTTCCAGAAATGTCAAATACCTTTGAGTATTCATGTCTGAGCCTTGGTCAACTTGCAACCATGTATCTTTAATGGCTGTCATATCATCTTTACTTTTATTTGTTCAATTGACTGATCCATCTTGTTACACGTGCTATGTATATTCAGAGAAAGAGCATTAAATTTCTGCCTTTTTACTGTTCTTTCCTAATCTGACCATATTTGCATTCTTCTGATTGTGTGTTGTAGCTATCGTTACATTCATCATCACCCTGTTCTGTTTTCCTGTACTATTACTTTGTCCTTTATCTTTGATTTTCCATATCATTATTCACGTCACACATACACACACAAACACACACATACACAACATCTTTCAGGTGAAGGCCATAATAATAATAAATCTCTCATTCCCTTGCTCTGGCTTCTGTCAGTGTCTGAGAATTAAAATCTGTTTTCCCCACGACAGTCTTTCAGCCACATATACAGCTTTGATCTAATTTCTGACTTAGACAGAAATCCACATGTCATGACCTTTCTACTTCTGCATGTTAATTTGGCCCTAGCTGCCCCTTCTCTTCCCGTTGGCAGAACTTCTTTTCTTGCACCAATGTCTTTGGTACCTATATGGATCACGGCAACTAAGTTCTTTCCTTCCGTTCAATTTAAGCTCCTTTTCAGCCGACGGCAGATATCCTTAACCCTGGCACTGGGCAGACAGCACTGCCTTTGGGCTATATGCTACTGAGAACTGTATCTATAACACTACCTTCAGAGCCCCTAGTACAACTTTGGCCCTTTTTACAACCTCGAGTTGAATTGCCCCCTGTACAATGATGCCACGGGCTCTCACTCATGCAGTTTGCAAGAACCACAAACCTGTTGTTCAAAGGGGTGACAAGGTCGCACAGTGGTTAGCACTGCTGCTTCACAGTGCCAGGGACGTGGGTTCTGCATGGAGTTTGCACACTCTCCCAGTGTCTGCATGGGTTTCCTCTGGGTGCTCCGGTTTCCTCCCACAGTCCAAAGATATGCAGGCTAGGTGGATAGGCCATGCTAAATTGTCCCATAGTGTGCAGGCTGGGTGTATTAGCTGTGATAAAGGGGGCTTATGGAGATAGGGTGGGATGCTGTTCGGAGGGCTGGTGCAAACTCAATGGGCCCAACGGCCTGTATCTGAACTGTAGAACTAGCTTTTCGATCCCTGTTATATGCTGTTGCCCCTTATCAAGAGCTGAATCAGAGACCCTGGCCCAGGGCCTGAAGCTGCTTCAGTTAACTTCTCTCTGCACTGAGGAATCTCCCTGACTCTGAGCTGATGTTCCTCAAGCTGCAGATGTGATTGCTACAGATCAAACTGGTGTCAATAAGCATGTGATTTATTTAAATAATGAAGTTTAGAGTATTACTGAACAATTATCAAGTGGTTTAATTAGTTAAGCTATAAATTTAACGCAGTACCTATCTCCTCAATACCAGTTTAAACTGTTGTAAATCAACAACCATTCACCGATCTTCTCACCTAGCTTATGCTTCCAAGGTTCAGCTCTCACATCACACTACTGTTCTCCAGCTCCGTCTCTCAGTCCACCCCTGTTTTTTTATAGAAGATCAGAATAGTCCTTCCCTCTCACTGAATTCCACCACTTAGCGAATTGTAGAGGAATTGTTCTTGAGCTGCTAACTCTGTGCTTTTTCACTTTGTGCGGTTAGACTGCCTGTGTTCATATCAGCTGAAATTCAGCATTGCCAGCTAGAGAGGCCAGTTCTAACTAGTAATCTAACTGGGTAATCAATTTGAAAATCTTAAAACACTACATTCGTTGCCTCTGCATTTAAACAGCTAGTGAAAACCTCAACAAAACTGATTTGTCAAAAACCTTTTCCCTCCAAAGGACATTAAATTATGGATTCCACCATTTTGCCTAATACTAATGTCAAAGCGTTGCCATTATTGGGCTTTGCTTGTTACTGATGCCCTGGCCACACGGATGTTTTCCAGGTGGTGGAAATATTGAATAAAGTCTTTTACACAGTGGTATCTTCGCTGAGTCCCTTACACACACATAGCATGGTTGCTGTCAGGAAAAATAAGCACTTCTGCTGTAGTGTGGGGATAACAAAAAGAAAAAAAATTAAACAGGAGATTTAGACAGGCTCCTGACTTCAGGGAAAAAATTACTGATGTCAGGCTAACAAGATAGTAAATCCCGATTTTCTCTATCCATCATTTCTTTAGCAGGGTAACATATGTTACTTGTTCATATCTGATCAATCACACTGTTAAATTTCTTCAAGTCTTTATTTAAGGTTAAGATGAAATGGGTGGTGTCTGTTAATTGTCTGAGCACATTACCAATACAAAGGAAGCACGGTGGGGTGGAAGGAGCTGTAAGTCTGTGTAATCAATAAATTTTATCCACAAAGGACGGTGTCTTTGTTGTCTGTCTCTCTGACGTGCTTGGGTTGAGTTGTTATCAATTGTAAAGGATGGTTTGCTAATTTCTTCCTTTCAGACAGAAAGTTGTAATTTGAGTTACTTTTCAGGAGAACGGCTGAAATGATGTGTAAACTGTAGGGATACAATTTCCCGTTGGCGTTCTGCAAAGATGAACATTCTGATCGATGGAAAACTGAAGCTGATATATGGACACAGGTTAGAACGTGACCAAAAGGAAAAGTATGGCTTTGCCACTCATTTCCTACAAGAAGCAAGATCCGGTGTGAAGCACTCACAGGGCGAGAGGCTCAAAATTTGGACACTGAGAAAGGTTTGGATAATTATTAAAATTTATGGACATCATATCGTCATAGAATCGCTAAAGTGTGGAAACAGGTCGTTTAGCCCACTGAGTCCACACCAACCCTCTGAAGAGCATCCCACCCAGACCCACACCCCTACTCTATCCCCATAACTCTGCATTACCCATGGATAATCCACCCAGCCTGCACATCCCTGGGCACTATGGGCCATTTAACATTGCCAAACTACCCTAACCTGCACATCTTTTGGACTGTGAAGAGGTCGTTTTGTTAATAAAAGAACAGATCAGAGGATAAATATCATGGTTCAGAAGATCAAGATGTAGAGACAATTTGGCTGGAAATAAGAAATATTAAAGGAAAACTAATCTTTGCTCAAAGCAATTTATAGTTTCCCCTGTCAAAATTATTCATCATTTTGAACACCTTAATCTTCTCTGCTCAAGAACAAGCCCAGTCTGTCTAATCTTTCCTTGTATTCAAAATCCCTCATTCCTGGTACCATTCCACTAAATCTCCTTTGAATGCTCTCCAGGACTTTAATATCCTTCCTTAAACAAGGTGCCCGGAACTGAACACAATACCCCAAATGCAGTCTGACAAATCATTTGTAGAGGTGTAGCATCACTTCCTCGCTTTTATACGCCGTTGCGTGGCCACCTTCAGAGAATCCGCGTCGTCCAGTGGTTATGGATTCGACACTTTCACTGCTGTGGTCTGTGTTCATTTCCCAGTCGGTGAATCAGGATTTGGGCGGTTTGGTGGCTCAGAGGTTAGCACTGCTGCCTCACAGCGTCAGGGACCTGGGTTTGATTCCACCCTCAGGCAACTGTCTGTGTGGAGTTTACACATTCTCCCCATGTCTGGGTGGGTTTCCTCCGGGTGCTCTGGTTTCCTCCCACAGTCCAAAGATGTGCAGGGTAGGTGAATTGCCCATGCTAAATTGCCCATAGTGTTCAGGGATGTTTAGGTTAGACATGGGAATGCAGGGATAGGGGGATGGGTCTGGGTATCATGCTCTTCAGAGGGGCGGTGTGGACTTGTTGGGCCGAATGGCCGGTTTCCACACTGTAGGGACTCTCTGAATCATGCATGTGAACCCCACAGGCTCTCTACTCCTGTACTCCCTTCAAAGTCGTACCTATCACAGAATCCCAACACTGTGGAAGCAGGCCATTCAGCCCATCAAGTTACACCAACCCTCCAAACAGCATTCAACCCAGAACCACACCCCGACCCTATCCCTGTAATGCTGCATTTCCCACGGCCAATCCACCTAGCCTGCACATATTTGGATTGTGGGAGGAAACCAGAGCACCTGGAGGAAACCCACGCAGACACGGGGAGAATGTGCAAACTCCACACAGACAGTCACCCGAGGGTGGAATTGAACCTGGGTCCCTGACATTGTGAGGCAGCAGTGCTAACCACTGAGCCACCATGCCATCCAATACCATTGAGCTTGTATTATCTCTCCATGTTTCTTCTACCAAAATGCATTACCTCACATTTCTCTCCATTGAAATTCATCTGCCAGGAGTCTGCCCACTTGGCCAACCTGTCAATGTCCGTCTGAAGTCACTCACCATCATCCTCATAATTCACTACTCTCCTAGCTTAATATCATAAGTGAATTTAAAGACTTTGCCCTCAGCAACAATCTCCAAATTGTTTACTTAAATCCAAGAAAGCAAAGGTCCCCAGAGAACATCACATTCAACTTGTCTCCAATCTGAGAAATGCCCATCTATACCTACTCTCTGTTTACTAACTTTTAGCCAACTTCTAATCCATGTTGACAAGGACCTATCAATCCCAAACATTTCTCATTTGCGAACCACACTGCCATGTGGCACCACATCAAGTACCTTCTGAAAGTCCAAATATACAACATCCACAGCATTACCCTCATCCACTGCCTGTGTAACCTCAGCGAAGAACTCAGACATAACCTGCACTTGACAAAGCCACGTTGACTCTAGAATTAACTTATTTTTCTCTAAGTATATATTCACCTTATCCCGTATTATGGCCTGCATTAGTTTTGCCACTATTGATGTCAAGCTGATAGGTCTGTAGTTTCATGGGTTATTCTTTGTTCCTTTCTTAAACAACAGTGTCACATTTGCAATTCTCCAAACCCCAGGACTAATCCTGTGTTCAGAGAGGCCTGGGAAATTTCTGTCCACAATTTGCTCCCTTAACTTTCTCAGCAATCTAGAATGCATCACAATGCATGGCCTGGCAATTTGTCTACCTGGAGTGCTACCAGCCTTTTCATCACCTATTCTTTATCTATCACCCACATCTTCAACTGGGCTATTGTCATCATTTTCTGAAAACTGAAAGAACTGCGGATGCTGTAAATCTAGAACAAAAACAGAAGCTGCTGGAAAAGCTCAGAAGGTCTGGCAGCATCTGTGAAGTAAAGAAATCAGAGTTAACGTTTTGGGTCCGGTGACCCTTCCTCAGAACTGATGGGGATCCATGATCGGTTCTGAGGAAGGATCACCGAACCTGAAACATTAACTGATTTTTTTCTTTACAGATACTGCCAGACCTGCTCAGCATTTCCAGCAACTTCTGTTTTTGTCACCATTTTCTAATTTGGTAAAGACAGATGCAAAGTATTCATTCAGTACCTCTGCCATACCCTTCCCTTCGGTGAGCAGCTTGCCCTGCTTATTCCTTATGGGCCCCACTGTATCCTTCACTAATCCTTCACTGTTAATATGCTTGATGAATATTTTACTGTTGGTCTAGAGCAGCCTGCCACCCTTTCCTCATGCTTCATCTTAGCCTTCCTTATTCCAGCCTTAGCCTCTCTCCTGTATTTGAGATACTTTTCCTTATTTCTATTGTTATTATTGTTCCAGTGTGCATCATGTGCCTGCTTTTTCTACTTTAATTTCTCATCAATATCCTTAGTCATCCAGGGAGTACTCTAGCTCTGGATACACCATATTTATTTCTCATGGGAATGTACCTAGTTAGTATTGGATAATGGATGTGTATCCAGAGTGTGTGGAGTTGATCAGATGCCTTTTCAAACAGATTCTTTAAATAATTAGGCCCAGGGTTGAGCAGGCCATTCATGAAAAAGGTTCAAATGTAACTATACATGGAACACAGCAAGGTTTCTGGGAAGTCAATGGATTTGCTCATGAGACAGCAAGAGCTTTATAACAGTTTCTTAGCAAGAAATAGATTCCCAAATCAAAATATTAAGCAGCTGTTATTGTCATCAGGAGACAGCAGTTTAAAGGAAAAAAGGCTAAATATCTTAAAACTACAATGGCAGTTTTCCTACCCAGCTTTTCATAGGTTAGAAATCCTACTGAAGGATGCAGGATTAAGAGTCCCCATTAGCAACAGACCTTAACAAGCTGTAAACAATGGACTTGCTAAAGTATGGGATCAGGAAAAAATATTTTCATCTTATACTTTGTAGACATGGTAACTAGATTTAGTCTGTGTATGATAACTTACCGTAAAGAGAAAAGGGTCATAGGACAAGGTAATGGAAATATGAATAGGTAATGGAAGGAGGGGGAATGCTAGCTAAAGTACAGTGAAAGGAGGAGTTTCACGAAGAATTAATTTAGAGAAATGTGTGAAAATAGAAATGCTGCAGTACTGAACACGACAGCAAAATGTCCCTTTCATAAAGAAGCATGTGCAAGAAATCAGAGACAGCGAGAGAGATGTAGAATCCCTATAGTGCAGAAGGAGGCTGTTTGGCCCATCGAGTGTACACCGACCCTCCAAACAGCATCCCACCCAGAACCACCCCATCCCCTTAACCCAGTATTTACCGCGGCTAATCTTGATTTGATTTAATTTATTGTAATCACATGTACCGAAGTACAGTGAAAAGTTTTGTTTTGCAGGCAGATCATAGCAAACAAGGACATACAAATCCTAGGGTGTTTATATAGAGTGAGGCATACAAGGTTATAGCTGCACAGGAGGCGCACAAAGCGAGATCAACGTTATTTGAAGCTAGAGAGGTCCTAGCCTACACATCATCGGGCAATTTTCCTTGGCCAATCCACCTAACCTACACATCTTTGGACTGTGAGAAGAAACTGGAGCACCTAGTGGAAACCCACACAGACACAGGGAGACTGTGCAAACTCCACACAGACAGCCACCCAAGAGTGGAATCGAACCCAGGTCCTTAGTGCTGTGAGGCAGCAGTGCTGATAACTGTACCACCATGCTGCCTCAATGCATTCATGAAATCTGAACAAACCCACTAAGTTCGAATTTGCCCATGTGAAGAACTCACTGCAAATAATTGGGGACTAAGTACATATTAATTGTTTCTGGGAGAGATCCAAAACTTAATTGAGTGAAAATACTTTGACCTCTGGAATGGTCTGCTGGAGAGTGTGTTGGAGGCAGATTCAATCATGGCATTCAAAAGAGAGTTGGATCATTAAACAGAAAGGAAAGTAATCACAGGACTCCGTGAAAAGTAGCACCAAGTAATATAGCACCAAGTAATATAGTAATTGTAATGAGGTTAGCCAGGTGGACCTTATATGAGTTCCCTGATTGGGGCTGTTAACCTAGTCCAATCAGGGAGCCCTGGCTGACAGACATGAACAGGAGTCTCAGGAGTTTTGTTGCTTTGAGGAAAATTGGACCAGTGTCAAGGCTGCTTCAGGTGTAAATAAAAGGTAACTTGCTGACAGGCCTCCATGGAGCTATTTCATGTACATTCCTAGATCCCAGTACAGTCTGCCGCGGGATGAACTGAATGGCCTCTCATGCTGTGACCTTTGCATGACCTCTGGCCGCGTGAATGCCCCTTACTTTGTATCTTCCCCTTCCCCTCCAGGAGAGGGCGCTGCTAGCCCAGTCCCCAGCGAACTGCTCTCTGCTCCTCCCTGCCGCATGGCGGCGCTGACGCTCCAAAGTGGTGATAGTGTGGGGCGGTGGGAATGGGGAGAACCATCGGACCGCTCTGCGGCTCTTTGTCAGCAGCCGGGGAGGCCCTGGCAGCCCGCCGCTGTCAGCGGGGGTTGGTCCTCGGAGAAGGCGGCCGCAGGGACGGGTATGGCACGGACAGTGACTGACTCCGGATACGAAGTCTCAGCTAAAGGTGCCCGGGAAGAAGCGGTGAGGGGCTAGGCCGTGCCGGGGAACGAGGACCCGTGCGAGGGGTGGGGCTTCGGGAAAATAGGGCGGGGCTAGTGCGAAAGGGGCGGGGGTAGGCCGTGTCCATGGAAACAGTCGCCGTCCCGACCTTAACATGTGATATGGGCCCTCCGGTGGCCATGTGTGGTACTACACCCCTCAAATATACTCCCCTCCCCTCCCCCCACAGCACCCCCTCAAATATACTCCCCTCCCCCCACGGCACCCCCTCAAATATACACCCCTCCCCCCACGGCACCCCCTCAAATATAC
>NC_063333.1:1913767-1915439 GCF_021869965.1 Rhincodon typus
CCCCCCCCAATGCTTTTAGCCTTTCCCCCAAACTCCCTGAAACACTACCCTGCCTCCTTACCCTCCCAGTCCCCCGCAAACATGCCATACCCCCAGATCCTGGGTGCGCAAATCATAACTGAGGGCACTTTCATGTTGGACAATGGTGTGTGTCTGTGGTCACAAACAGACCGGGACTGGATAAGAATGGTTTGTTTCCTTTCTTCAAGGGGCTTTACTCAACCATTTGGTTTCATAAAGACACCTGACATCTTCATGGTTACTGCTCCTCACCCCAGCTTCGGTTTTCCTGGATTTTTTTGTTTGAACAGAAGTGAAAAGTTCGAGGTATTCCACTGGGAACTTCTTGGATTGTAAGAGGTTTACTAACAGAGTCTTTGTGCTTTCTCACATTGTAATTACCGAGCAAGTACCATCGGCAATGGCGACTGTGAAGCTGGTGCCCAAGGAGAGGGATTGGACTGTGGTTATCACCAGCTGCCTGTTGTGCACCACAGCATTGATGGCAACTTGCCGTGCCCATAAGGTGAGCCCTAACAGCACCTGGTATACTACTGCATTGTAGGAGGAACGTTGCTGCATGAGAGAGAATACAGAGAACACTGAGAGAATGATAACGGGACTGGGAGGTTTAAGCAATGAGAAAGGATTGGAGAGATTAAGGTTGTTATTTCTGGAACTAAGAATGCTGAGGAGAGATTTAATTTGAGTGTATGAAATTGTCAAGGACCTGGGCCAGTACATCCCTAATCTTCTTCTGTTGTGAGCCTGTTTTAATGCTTGATGCAACCCTAATGTGAAATTTGGGGGCGTAGGAGAGAGAGTCATTGGCCAGGCTGGGTCTTTAACACAACAGGGATACTGACACAAAGAACAGTTCAGATACCAGACATGTTGCAGACTGAGAACTTAGTATACTAGACACTGGCCACATGCCCAAAAAAAATTGCCCACATTTAACGGGCTGTCACAGCCGATCCCAGGGTTGTCAAATTTTGGCTTTCCCTCCTGTCACTGGGTTAGAGCTTGCAAGCCCAGTTGCCCATTTGAGCCCATTATGGGACCCTGGGCTTCAGTAGTATAGATGAGAAGATCTATTCCCTACAGCAGAGAGGTCAGTAACCAGGCGACATAGCTTTAAGATGCTTCAGTATTGCTGAGCAAACACACATTTTATTAATAATTTTCATTTTGTACTCATCAGGACATCTTGCAAGAATACCAATTCAGGGGGAAAACCAATGTTTGTACTGTATGAGAGGAAAACGCTCGTTGGCAATTGAATCTGATTTACAGAGGCAATGCTCTGGAAAATGTACCCGTGAATGCCAGTTGACAGTTAACTGCCAAGATTCGTTTAAATTTTAAATCAAGTAGGTTGTTGGATTGGTCAAGGCATTACCCTGAGAAACGAATCAGTGAATGGATGTCGCCTATTGTGTTGAATTGGAATAGGCGCAGTGTGTTTACGTGTTCTTTCTTTCTGTAATGAACAGAATTATTACATGGAGCTTCCAGTACACACACTGCAAAACTGGTTGTCAGTGTAATTCTTTGCACACTCAGGATTATGCAGCAAATATTGTCCAGTTGCAGAATCACATTTGATATTTACAGGTTTTGCAAATGTAAGCTGATTGAATACAGTCAGTACCTTGCTTGTTATTGATAG
>NC_063333.1:1915939-1924152 GCF_021869965.1 Rhincodon typus
TCATCCAGCCCTGCACCTTGTTGTCTCGGATTCTCCAGCATCTGCAGTTCCTACTATCTCTGATTCAATTTTAACCCCACTGCGAAGCCTCTTCTAAGGATGCCTAACCTGAAGAAGTTACCCTCCTCCCTCCGGACAAACCTCAAGGGATCCCCCCTTTTCTGATGAAGGGTCTAGGCCCGAAACGTCAGCCTCTCTGCTCCTATGATGCTGCTTGGCCTGCTGTGTTCATCCAGCCTTGCACCTTGTTGTCTCGGATTCTCCAGCATCTGCAGTTCCTACTATCTTTGAACCTAAACCCTCTAGTTTACAATTCCCCATCCCTGGGAAAAAGATATATGCATTCATCCTATCTATGCCCCTCATGATTTTATACACCTCAATATGGTCACCACCCCCATTCTCCTAAGTTCCAAGGAATAAATTCCTATCCTGGCCACTAACTCAGGCCTGCTTGTCCTGGCAACATCCTCGTAAATCTTCTTTGCACACTTTCCATTGTCTAGCAATAATAGCACTAAGCCATCACCTTGTCCCTGTTACTCTTGATTCCCTTACTAATGAAGAGCCAATCTATCTCTGTCTTCAATACACTCAATGACTAGGCCTGCACAGCCCTCTGCAACAATGAGTTCCACAAGTTCACCACCCTCTGGCTGAAGAAATTCTTCATCTCAATTCTAAAGGATCACTCCTTTATTCTGAGGCTATCCCCTCAGGTCCTAGTCTCTCCTACGTGGAAACATCTTCTTCACATCCATTCTACCCAGCGCTCTGGGTAAGTTTCAATCAGATACCACCACCACCCCCGAACCTTTTAAACTCCATACCCAGGGTCCTCACTGCCCTTCATCCCCACGATCTTGTGCTAAAGACTGGTGATGGAATGTATGTCACTTGGAACTCCTGCCTCTGATCACCAGAATATAATCACGAACAAAACCCCCAAATCACGATCAGGCTGTGCTGTGAAGCCCCCTGCAGCTGATCATCCCTTAAGGACATTATGAAACACTCAGAACTAGCCCCAGACCTGCAGAAGTTGAATCGTCCTCAGAACTTTCAGACTAAACACATTTTGTCCTTTATCTATCCCCTCCTTAAACTCCTCTGATAGGCAGAGGAGATTCAGCAGTTAAACATCACTTCGTGTGACTGAGGGCTTCAGAAAAGGAGCTGACATGACGGAATGTCGCTCAGACAAGTTCAGATGAATTTGGACTTGATTTCTGACTCTCTCCATCACAGGGAGATGGGAGGAGAACGGTTCCTCACGTTGTGTCTGCTTCTGCTGTCGACTCTATGCTGGAGACTCACCGTTGTGATCAGTTCCAGCTCAGTTATCGTTGTTTCATGGGCCTACCAGTTACCAGGATGGTAGGAAGTGAAATGGACACTCCAAGGCTTCTTTTCCTCATCTCACGATTCCAGAGTAGGATTGTTGGGCTCTTCCTATGCAGCCCCCGAGGTCAGGGGAGGGGGTGAAAACCAGAAGAGAAGTGACCATTTTAAGGGAAAGCAGCAAACCAGAGTTGCCAAATCTCCCAGAACAAGACCGGCTGCACAGATCAATTTTCCATTCCCCTGTACATAAAACATGAAGCAATGGTTTGAGGTGTTTAAAGGTGATTAAGAGTTAACAGCAGAGATAGAGGTAGCACTTCCCTTGGGGTTAGGGGTTGGGGGTGGGGAAGAATTGGGGACAAAACATTTAAATTAGAGGCAGTTGATTCAGGGATGATATCAGGAAACACATTGAAAGGTGGTGTGAAATCTGCAACTCTCCCCAGAAAGCTGCAGAGAAAAAAACGTTTTTAATATGCAGTGATGGATTTTGAAGAGATGTGGTGTTAAGGTGCGTAAACAGAGTTGATATTCAGATCACCCGTGACCTCATTACCACAGGTTGGAGGGGCTGAATGGCCTCCTCCACTTCCTACCTCCATAAACATAACCTCAAACAGAATAGGCACCAGTGACTGTGCCAACAAAGTGTAAAGCAGAAATGGGATTTATGGAGAACAAAAGGCACAGAGCAGCAATCTTTGGTACAATAAATTCCAGCCTTTTGTCATCTCAGACACCAGAACCAGGAGGCATCAATTAGTGAAATAATTCTTAAACCTCGCTTGAACACTAGTAAGCAGCCACTGGTATGATTTAGGAAGCAAGCCTGCCAAATTTTGCACAGCAAGATCCCACACACGGCAATGTGATAATGATCAAAGGGATTTTTTTTTTAAAAAACCCTGCTCTTAAATAGTAGTGGCTGTGGGATTATCACAGTCACCTTAAGGCAGAAAGGGCCTCATGGTAATATAGTGCAAAGACATTAGTAACCACCTCCCTCCAGGGAACACTGTCGTTCGCTCCCAGCAACAACCTGCTCTATCATTTTAACAAAATGCAAATTCAAACAAATCGATACCAGAGATCAGAGAACTCCAAAACAGGACAACAAGGTCCAGAGCTGGATGAACACAGCAGGTCAAGCAGCATCACAGGAGCAGAAAGGCTGATGTTTCCGGCCTAGACCCTTTCTTGTCCGTCCCTAGTTGCCCCTTGAGAAGGTGGTGGTGAGCTGCCTTCTTGAACTGCTTTTTCTAAAGCAGGGTCTAGGCCCAAAACGTCAGCCTCTCTGCTCCTCTGATGCTGCTTGGCCTGCTGTGTTCATCCAGCTCTACACCTTGTTATCTCAGATTCTCCAGCATCTGCAGTTCCTACTATCTCTGATCCAAAACAGGACAGTTGAGTCTCTCTTGTTTTGCAGTTTTAAATGACTGGTAGCTGGACTGTCACCCATGAATTAATCAGCTTCATTCAGCCATTCCCCATCATATAAACAGGAGCTCGAATGAACACATAACCTCCGGTCAGACCATCTCAAGACTTGCAACGATTTCAGTCAAAAAGCTTTTCTCGTTGAGCTTTTCAGAACAGAGCATTGAGGTCAGGCAGCATAAACCTTCTCTATTCTCAGCATTCGATGCAGTGAAGCCAGTGTCAGCGCAGTTAGACTGAAGTTCACACAAGCCTACGGCAGCAGCAATACGATACACCTTGACAGCTTGGGGAATGTGGAGGCTGTGCAATAGAAACAGGTCTGACAGGGTTTATACGCAGCATGCTGACACCGAGCACAGAGACCAGACCAGAACATCCACCCGCACTGGACATCAATCCCAGCTCCCCAGTCTGCCATTCAATGATTCTCAAACTCCATACTTTTGGTCTTCTCCAGGCTTTCCCGCTTTAACATGGGCGGCTGGGATCTGCAGAGACAGACGGAATTCAAATCAGGAGCTACGCCAGTTTCCTTACTACATGCAACAATTCCTGAAATTAGCCCAGTCTGATCCCTATCTGACACTTCAACACAGGAGCTGAACCACAGCAACATGGTAAACAATTCACATCTTGTCTCCAAACTAGTAGCTCGTGGGTTCCGTTTCTTCAGCAAATGTACCACAAACGACCAGTGCAGGCGCTGAGGGAGCGCCGCACTGTCGGAGGGTCAGTGCTGAGGGAGTGGGCACTGTCGGAGGGTCAGTGCTGAGGGAGCGCCGCACTGTCGGAGGATCAGTCCTGAGGGAGCGCCGTGCGGTCAGAGGGTCAGCGCTGAGGAAGCACCGTGCGGTCGGAGGGTCAGTGCTGAGGGAGTGTGGCACTGTCGGAGAGTCAGTGCTGAGGGAGAACCGCGCTGTCAGAGGGTCAGCGCTGAGGGAGGGGGCACTGTCGGAGGATCAGTACTGAGGGAGTGCCGCACTGTCGGAGGGTCAGTGCTGAGGGACTGCCGTACTGTCAGAGGGGATAAGGCCTTGTTTGCCTTAAAGTGGTTGTGATAATCCCACAGCCACTGTTTTTTTTTTTAAGAGCAGGGTGGTATTTTTCCGTGGTCTGACCAATATTTATTCCTCTGAACATTATCATTTTGCTGTGTGTGGGATCTTGCCATGCACGCATTGGTGGCATGTTTCCTATAACAGTGACTGTACTTCTGAAGTACTCAGGGACGTTCTGGGGATTTGCAAAGTGCTACAGAAACGGAAATCTGTTATTTGTTTTCCACTTGAGATTCCAAGACCCCTTGCTCATGGACTTATCTCAGTTTCCTTCTGGAAACAGACTGGACAGAGAGCCGAGGGACCGTAGCACAGGATTCCTCTGGGATAACAGGTCTTGCCCCACAGTCAGTCAGCACTTACCTGTCAACCCAATTCTGAGAGGTGCAGGGGTCATGCTCCTGTCTCTTCTCCTTCCTGAGAGGATGAAAAGATGGGAAGATAAGCCACTTGCTGGTTAATTGTTGTTTTAAACAGAGTAACAGACTGTGAACCAGCTTTTCTGATGAAGGGTCCAGGCCCGAAACGTCAGCCTTCCTACTCCTCTGATGCTGCTTGGCCTGCTGTGTTCATCCAGCTCTACACCTTATTATCTGTGAACCAGCTGCGCCCACTGCCCTCACCAGCCTCTCACAAGCACATACCAGATTTACCAAAATGTTGATGGGGCCCGTAGCCTTTACAGTATCCAGTGTCTCCAACCGTTTCTTAATGTCACGTGGGGTGGGTCGAATTGGCTGAAGACTGGTACCTGTGACACTGGGGACCACAGGAGGAGGGAGAGATGGATTATCCACTCGGCACTTCTGGCTGAAGATTGCTGCGAATGCTTCAGCCTTATCTTTTGCCCTGATGTGCTGGGCTCTTTCACCATTGAGGATGGGGATATTTGTGGAGCCTCCTCCTCCAGTGAGTTGTTTAATTGCCCACCACCATTCACAACTGGGTGTGGCAGGACTGCAGAGCTTAGATCTGATCCATTGGTTGTGGGATCACTTAGCTCTGTCTATCACTTACTGCTTTCGCTGTTTGGCGTGCAAGTATTCCTGTTTGGTGGCTTCACCAGGTTGATACCTCATCTTCAGGTATGCCTGGTGCTGCTCCTGGCATGCTCTCCTGCACTCCCCATTGAACCAGGGTTGATCCCCTGGCTTGATGGTAATGGTTGAGTGGAGAGTATGCTGTGCCATGAGGTTACAGATTGTGCTGGAGTACAATTCTGCTGCTGTTGATGGCCCACAGCGCCTCATGGATGCCCAGTCTTGAGTTGCTAGATCAGTGTGAAGTCTGTCCCATTTAGCACGGTGATAGTGCCACACAACACGATGGAGGTTGTTCTCAATGTGAAGTTGGGACTTCATCTCCACAAGGACTGTGTGATGGTCACTCTTACCGATACTGTCATGGACAGATACAGTCGGGAGATTAGTAAGGATGAGGTCAAGTATGTTTTTCCCTCTTGTTGGTTCCCTCACCACCTGCCGCAGACCCAGTCTAGCAGCTTTGTCCTTTAGGACCCGACCCGTTCGATCAGTAGTACTGCTGCCGAGCCACTCTTGGTGGTGGACATTGAAATCCCCCACCCAGAGTACATTTTGTGCCCTTGTCATCCTCAGTGCTTCCTCGAAGTGTTGCTCAACATTGAGGAGTACTGATTCACCAGCTGAGGGAGGACGGTATGTGGTAATCAGCAGGAGGTCTCCTTGTCCACGTTTAACCCGAAGCCATGAAACTTCATAGGATCCAGAGTCAATGTTGAGGACTCCCAGAGTAACTCCGTCCTGACTGTATACTGCTGTGTCACCCCCTCTGCTGGGTCAGTCTTGCCGGTGAGACAGGACATATCCAGGGATGGTGATGGTGGTGTGTGGGACATTGTCTGTAAGGTATGATTCTGTGAGTATGACTGTGTCAGGCTGTTGCTTGACTTGTCTGTGAGACAGCTCTCCCAACTTTGGCACTAGCCCCCAGATATTAGTGAGGAGGACTTTGCAGGGTTGACAGGGCTGTTTCTGCCATTGCCTTTTCCAGTGCCTAGGTCGATGCCAGGTGATCTGTCTGGTTTCATTCATTTCAGACTCTGTATAACTGAATGGCTTGCTAGGCCATTTCAGAGGGCAACTGAGAGTCAAGCACATTGCTGTGGTCTGGAGTCACATGTAGGCCAGACCAGGTAAGGATGGCAGATTGCATTCCCTGAAGGACATTAATGAACCAGGTGGGTTTTTCTAACAATCGACAGTAGATTCATGGTCAGCAGTGGATTCTTAATTGTGTTTTTTAATACAAAAAGGGTTAAGCTGCTGCCTGGGATTAATTGGTTAAATAGGTATGTAGATATTGAGGGCAAAAAGGTGGCACTGAGGGGTAAAAGAGATGTGTGACTGCTCTGTCAATAAACTCCACTCTAAGGAAACAGAGCCTCCAATGCAATTCACTTCTCAACACACATTCACTTCCTCCACCAATGCACTGTGACAGCTTAAGGTACCATCTATAAGAACCAACTCACCTCGGCTCCTTACACAGCACCATCCAAACCAGCAACCTCTCGCACCGAGTAGCAGATACATGGGAACACCACCCCCTGCGAGTTCCCCTCCGAGCCACTCCCCATCCTGACTTGGAAATATATCGCCGTTCCTTCAGTGTCGCTGGATCAGAATCCAGGAACTAAAGGGCTGCAGTGGTCGAACGTGGTAGTTCTCCACCATCTCGTCAAAGTCAATAAACCAGCCCCTTGTGCAGGCACTCGTTCTTTGATAGAGCTCTCCAATTATTCACACTCTCATCTGCATGGCTGGATCAATTGTTCTGTTTTCTATCGGTTAGCCAAACCTCTTTCCCTGCTAATATACTACCCCCAACACCATGAGCTCTCTTATTAAGTAGTCTCATGTGCAGTAACTTATCAAGCACTTTCCAAAAATTCAAATATATTACATCCAGTATTTGTCCATTATCTATCCTATATGTTGCCACCTCAAAGAATTCTAATAAATCTGTCTGGCATGCTTTCCCCTTTGTGAAGCCAAGCTGATGCTACTTGATCATATTATGCATTTCTAAATACTCTGCTATACACTTCCTCATAGACTCAAATATTCTCCCAATAACAGATGCGAATCTTACTAGCCTATAGTTTGTCTCCTTTCTTTTTTACATGAAGGTCTTCCACTGACAGTTTTCTTCCTCTGGAACGTTGCCAGAAACTAAAGATACCTGGAAGATTACTAACACTGCCTCCACTGTTGCTGGAGCTACTTCCTTCAATATCCTGGGATGCAATCCATCACAGTTAAAGACTTGTCAGACTTTAGTGGAGAATTTGCAAGGTTATGGAGAAAAGGCAGGGATGTGGGACTAAATAGGAATATTTTTTCAAGGAGCCAGCATAGGGGCTATCTGGTCTTTCACTGTTTTGTAGTTGCTACAATCCTTCAAGTTGTTTTGTTTTGAACGAGCCATCTCAACGTCTGCAGCGCAACAAATTGTGGTCTGTTGCCCCGGATTTCCCCCCCCGGTTCCTGTGCCACCTTCAAATGGACATGTTCTGAAAGAATTCAGGTCAGCCGAGGGGTACAGCTGCGTGATTACAGGGTGAGCTGGGGGCGGGGGGAGCGGGAGCCAAACAGAGAGGGATGGGGAAATACAATGGGAGGGCAATCAAGAACTTACTTCAATACTGGGGGCTGTATTTCAGACTCTGTCTCACGTGAAGCCAGCGGCCAGTGAGGTAGACACCGCAGGCTGGGAGAGAGAGTAAGTCTGTTGATCTCAGTCGCATTATCATTCCACAGTCTCTTCCTGGTCTGCTGGCTCACATTGACAAAGGAACTGGCCGCGAGGAAGGCTGGTTCGGGTAGATCCAGTTCTGTCGCATCCTGCACCGATGACTGTGGCGTGAGAATTCAGAAACAGTAAGAGTGACTTTAAACAGAATAATCTGACTGTCTCCCTGCAGACAGCCCAATGAGACCCCAGGGCACTGCTTTCAGTGCGCACACAAACACAAACACAAACACACACACACACACAGGGACATTATCATTCAGGGACACAGCAGTGTAACTCGCTGAGGGCCAGCCTCGGGTCACTGGTTCACAGTCACCGGGGTCACTCCACATCAGAACACATTCTCTACGTGGGGCAATCTGTCACCACCCGAATCCCGAGACAGAAACTGAGAGTCCATAATCCAGATGGGACTCTCCCGAGTGGTGAGGAATACTGTCGGAGGGTCAGTGCTGAGGGAGCGCCGCACTGTCGGAGGGTCAGTGCTGAGGGAGTGGGCACTGTCGGAGGGTCAGTGCTGAGGGAGTGGGCACTGTCGGAGGGTCGGTGCTGAGGGGGCGCCGCACTGTCGGAGGG
>NC_063333.1:1924162-1936128 GCF_021869965.1 Rhincodon typus
GTCGGTGCTGAGGGGGCGCCGCACTGTCGGAGGGTCGGTGCTGAGGGAGTGCCGCACTGTCGGAGGGTCGGTGCTGAGGGAGCGCCGCACTGTCGGAGGGTCAGTGCTGAGGGAATGGATACTGTCGGAGGGTCAGTGCTGAGGGAATGGATACTGTCGGAGGGTCAGTGCCGAAGGAATGGATACTGTTGGAGGGTCAGTGCCGAAGGAATGGATACTGTTGGAGGGTCAGTGCCAATATTTATCCATCACCAACAGTTTATGTAGTCATTGATTTCTTTACGGGAGCTTGCTGTGTGTAAAATAGTTGCTGTGTCTCAGTTATTTTACAGATTAAAGCTCCCTCCTCACTTGCCCCATTAATGTCTCCATATTTTTATCCTAAAGTTCTATACTCCCCATCCTGAGGTGCAGCCTCTCTCTCCACATAGCAAGGCAATGTGCCTCTGACATGTCCTGCTCTGAGGAATCTGTGTTACCTTGAGATAAGTGCCCTGGAATATCACTCCGAGAGACTGCAGTCGTTCCACACCCTGATGCAGCTCCAGCTTCCTGAAGTTCACAGATCCTCTGGCATGACTGGAAACAGCATCCATCCATTCTCCAAACTCGGGTGCTGTTTGTCGTTCCTCAAGAATCACAACCACATCGCACCTACTGTCACCTGGGGAGGGGTGGCAGAGTGTCATAGAGCTGTACGTCATGAGAACAGACCCTTCGGTCCAACTCGCCCATGCTGACCAGATATCCTAAATTAATCTAGCCCCATTTGCGAGCATTTGGCCCATACCCCTCCAAACCTTCTAATTCACGTTCCCATCCAGATGCCTTTTAAATGTTGCAATTGTACCAGCCCCCACCACTTCCTCGGGCAGTTCATTCCATACACACACCACCCTCTGCGTGAAAAAGTTACCCCTCAGGTCTCTTTTAAATCTTTCCCCTCTCACCTTAATCCTATGCCCCTCTAGTTTTGGACTCCCCTACCCTGGACAAAAGACCTTGTCTATTCACTCTATCCATGCCCCTCATGATTTTATAAACCTCTATAAGGTCACCCCTCAGCCTCCAATGCTCCAGGGTAAGTAGCTCCAGTCTATTTAGCCTCTCCCTATAGCTCAAACCCTCCAGTCCTGGTAACATCCTTGGAAATTTTTTCTGAACCTTTTCAAGTTTAACACATTTCGTACAGCAGGGAGATCAGAATTGAGCACAGTATTACAAAAGCAGCTCTAACCAATGTCCTGTACAGCTGCAACATAACCTCCCAACTCTGATGCTCAATGCACTACCCAATAAAGGCAAGCGTACCAAATGCCTTGGAGATAGCAAGATGCTGGAGTCAGAGTCGATACAGTGTGGAGCTGGAGGAACACAGCAGGTCAGGCAGCATCAGAGGGGCAGGAAAGCCGATGTTTTGGGCCTGCACCCTTCATCAGGACTGGGGAGGGGGAAGGGAGTTGGGAATAAAATAGAGGGAAGAGGCTGGGGGGAAGGTAGGTGGGATGGTGATAGGTGGATGCAGGTAGGGGGTAGTGGAGATTGGTTGGTGGGAAGGGTGGGGCAGATAGGTGGGAGAGAAGATGGACAGGTTGTGTCAGGTCAAGGAGGCGGGGATGAGAGGGAGGGCTGGCCATGGGAGGAGGCCGGGCGTGGGGACATTTTGAAACTGGTGAAATCCATGTTTAGGCCGTTGGGCTGTAGGCTCCTGAGGCGGAATATGAGGTGCTACTCCTCCAGTTTGTGTGGGATGTAATTGTGGCACTGGAGGAGGACCAGGATGGACGTGTCTCCCAGAGGGTGGGAGAGGGAGTTAAAATGGTTGACGACCAGAAGATGTTGTTGGTTATAGCATACAGAGCGCAGATGCTCCGCCAATCTGTCACTGAGCCTGCGCTTGGTCTCATCTTGATATAGAGGAGGCCAGTAGACCAGGTTGGAGAACATACAGGTGAACCCTGGTCTAATGTGGACAGTTTGTCTGGGGACTTGGACAGAGGTGAGGGGAGAGGTGTAGGGGCAGGTGTAGCACTTCCTGAGGTTGCAGGGAAAGGTGCCGGGGGTGGTGGGATAAATGGGGAGTATGGAGCGGACAAGGGAGTCATGGAGTGAGCAGTCCCTACGAAAGACAGATAGGGGTGGGGAGGGAAATATCTCAGATTGTAGGTGGCGGAAATGGCAGAGGATGATGCATTGGAAGTGGAGGTTGGTGGGGTGGTATGTGAGGACTGGGGGGATTTTGTCATACCAAACTTCCATTTTCGCAGCCGCAGCTGGAGCGGTGACAGCGAGGACCAGGGGGCTGCCGGGATGGTAAGCCCTTCTTTTTGGCAGCAGAGCTGAGTGGGAGTGGTCAAATTGCACTCTGAGAAGGTGAGTGAACTGATATATTTGGGCAGTGGCTAAACCCAAGACACGACACGCGCAGTGTCTCCCACCCACCCTCCTCCTCTAACCAAAAAAAAGACTCTGCAGTGTGTTGAGAAGCTAAGGTTTTTCTTTTTCTTTTTTTTATCGTGTGCTGGTAAGTAGTGATTGGTAATAAATTTTTCATTTCATTTATCTATATTTGATATTATAGTAGGACGAAGCTAAGCTTAAGAGTAAAAATGGCAGGAGATCCCAGACCAGCGTTATGCTCCTCTTGCTCAATGTGGGAGCTCAGGGACGCGGCTCATGTCCCTGACTCCTACACGTGCAGGAAGTGTGTCCAGCTGCAGCTCTCGTTAGACCGCATGACGGCTCTGGAGCTGCGGATGGACTCACTTTGGAGCATCCACGATGCTGAGGAAGTCGTGGATAGCACGTTCAGCAAATTGGTCACACCACAGATTAGGATTGCTGTGGGGGAAAGGGAATGGGTGACCAAAAGACAGAGAAAAAGCAGGAAGGAAGTGCAGGTGTCCCCTGCGGTCATCTCCCTCCAAAACAGGTATACCGTTTTGGATACTGTTGGGGGAGATGGCTCACCAGGGGAAGGCAGCAGTGGCCAGATTCATGGCACCGTGGCTGACTCTGCTGTACAGAGGGACGGGAAAAAAAGTGGAAGGGCTATAGTCAGAGGGGATTCGATTGTAAGGGGAGTAGATAGGCGGTTCTGTGGTTGAAAACGAGACTCCCGAATGGTATGGTGCCGCCCAGTTGCACGGGTCAGGGATGTCTCAGATCGACTGCAGGACATTCTGAAGGGGGAGGGTGAACAGCCAGCTGCCGTGGTGCATATAGGCACCAATGATATAGGTAAGAAACGGGATGAGGTCCTACAAACAGAATTTAGATAGTTAGGAGCCAAGTTAAAAAGTAGGACCTCAGAGGTAGTAATCTCAGGATTGCTACCAGTGCCACGTGCTAGTCAGAGTAGAAATGAAAGAATAAGCAGGATAAATGAGTGGCTTGAGAGATGATGCAGGAGGGAGGGGTTCAGATTTTTGGGACATTGGGACCGGTTCTGGGGGAGGTGGGACTATTACAAATCGGACGGTCTATACCTGGGCAGGACTGGAACCAATGTCCTAGGGGGTGCTTTTGCTAACGCTGTTGGGGAGGGTTTAAACTAATGTGGCAGGGGGATGGGAACCAAATGAGGTTAGTGGACAGTAAGGAGGTAATAACTAAAGCCTGTAAGGAACTAGATAATGAAGTCAGTGTGACTAAGGGGAAGAGGAGGCAGAGAGCAGATGATGAACGCAAAGGGACAGGTGGTCTGAGGAGCATTTGTTTTAATGTGAGAAGTGTAGTAGGTAAGGCAGATGAACTTAGGGCTTGGATTAGTACCTGGGAGTATGATGTTATTTCTATTAGAGAGACTTGGTTGAGGGAAGGGCAAGATTGGCAACTAAATATCCCAGGATATAGATGCTTCCGGCGGCATAGAGAGGGAGGTAAAAGGGGTGGAGGAGTTGATTACTGGTCAAAGAGGATATCACAGCTGTGCTGAAGGAGGGCACGATAGAGGACTCGAGCAGTGAGGCAATATGGGCAGAGCTCAGAAATAGGAAGGGTGCAGTAACAAAGTTGGGGCTGTACTACAGGCCTCCCAACAGCAAGCGTCAGATAGAGGCACAAATATGTAGACAGATTATGGAACGATGTAGGAGCAACAGGGTGGTGGTGATGGGAGATTTTAATTTTCCCAACATTGACTGGGATTCACTTAGTGTTAGGGGTTTAGATGGAGCAGAATTTGTAAGGAGCATCCAGGAGGGTTTTCTAGAGCAGTATATAAATAGTCCAACTCGGGAAGGGGCCATACAGGACCTGGTGTTGGGGAATGAGCCCGGCCAGGTGGTTGAAGTTTCAGTAGGGGATTACTTTGGGAATAGTGATCACAATTCTGTAAGCTTTAGAATACTCATGGACAAAGACGAGAGTGGTCCTAAAGGAAGAGCGCTGAACTAGGGGAAGGCCAACTATAGCAAAATTCGGCAGGAGCTGGAGAATGTGGTTTGGAAGCAGCTGTTTGAGGGTAAATCCACATTTGATATGTGGGAGGCTTTTAAAGAGAGGTTGATTAGAGTGCAGGACAGACAGTTCCCTGTGAAAATGAGGGATAGAAAGGGCAAGATTAGGGAACCATGGATGACAGGTGAAATTGTGAGACTATCAAAGAGGAAAAAGGAAGCATACATAAGGTCTAGGCGACTGAAAACAGACGAAACTTTGGAAGAATATCGGGAAAGTAGGACCAATCTGAAACGAGGAATTAAGAGGTCATGAAATATCTTTAGCAAACAGGATTAAGGAAAATCCCAAAGCCTTTTATTTGTACATAAGGAGCAAGAGGATAACTAGAGAAAGGGTTGGCCCACTCAAGGACAAAGGATGGAAGTTATGCGAGGAGTCAGAGAAAATGAGTGAGAGTCTTAATGAGTACTTTGCGTCAGTATTCACTGAGGAGAGGGACATGACGGATGTTCAGGTTAGGGATAGATGTTTGATTATTCTAGGTCAAGTTGCCATAAGGAGGGGGGGAGGTGTTGGGTATTCTAAAAGGCATTAGGGTGGACAAGTCCCCAGGTCTGGATGGGATCTATCCCAGGTTACTGAGGGAAGCGAGAGAGGAAATAGCTAGGGCCTTAACAGATATCTTTGCAGCATCCTTGAGCACGGATGAGGTCCTGGAGGACTGGAGAATTGCTAATGTTGTCCCCTTGTTTAAGAAGGGTAGCAAGGATAATCCAGGTAATTATAGACCGGTGAGCCTGACGTCAGTGGTGGGGAAGCTGCTGGAGAAGATACTGAGGGATAGGAGCTATTTACACTTGGAAGAAAATGGGCTTATCAGTGATAGGCAGCATGGTTTTGTGCAGGGAAGGTCATGTCTTACCAACTTGATAGAATTCTTTGAGGAAGTGACAAAGTTGATAGATGAGGGAAGGGCTGTAGATATCATATACATGGACTTCAGTGAGGCGTTTGATAAGGTTCCTCATGGTAGGCTGATGGAGAAAGTGAAGTCGCATGGGGTCCAGGGTGTACTAAATAAAAACCAAAAGAACTGCGGATGCTGTAAATCAGGAACAAAAAACAAAGTTGCTGGAAAAGCTCAGCAGGTCTGGCAGCATCTGTGAAGGAGAAAACAGAGTTAACGTTTTGGGTCTAGTGACCCTTCCTCAGAACTGATGGTGGCTTGGAAAATGTCAGTTTACATGCAGAAAATAGGGAGGTGGGTGGGGTAGGGAGTAAACGATAGGATAGAGCCCAAAGACAGAGAAAGTCAGTTGGACAGACAAAGGAGTTACTAACGATCAGGCTGGGAGGGTGAGTAGTTGTTAATGGGGACTGTTAGTGACTAACAACAGGGGGTGTGTAGTGGCAGGCTATGTGGTAACAAGGCCTGATGTGTGGGGTGGGGGGCTGGGACATGGGAGAGTTTAGGCCCTAAAATTATTGAACTCAATATGGAGTCCAGAGGGCTGTAGGGTCCCCAAGTGGAAAATGAGGTGTTGTTCCTCCAGCTTGCGTTGGGCTTCACTGGAACACTGCAGTGAGCCAGAGACAGAGATGTTGGCCAGAGAGCAGGGTGGAGCATTGAAGTGGTAGGCAACAGGTAGATCAGGGTCTTTTTTGCGAGCAGAACATAGATGTTCTGCGAAGCGGTCACTAAGTCTATGCTTCGTTTCTCCAATGTACAGGAGACCACATTGTGAGCAGCGAATGCAGTAGACTAGATTCTTGGAAGTGCAGGTGAAGTGTTGCTTCACCTGGAAGGTATGTTTGGGCCCTTACTTACTGGGGAGGGAGGAGGTAAATGGGAAGGTGCCATAGGGCTGTCGGGAGGTGTTGGGGGTGAAGGAAGTGTGGACCAGGGTGTCCCGGAGGGAACGGTCCCTTGTGGAAGGCGGACAAGGGAGGGGAGGGGATCATGTCTCTGGTGTTGGCATCTTGCTGGAGGTGGCAGAAATGGCGTCTGATGATCTTCTGGATGTGGATGCTTGTGGGATGGTAGGTGAGGATAAGAGGAACCCTATTGCTGTTGCGGGAGGGAAGAGAAGGGGTGAGGGCAGAAGTGCGGGAGATGGGTCGGACACGATTGAGGGCCCTGTCGACAACGGAGTGTGCAATCCTTTACACATCCATTCCCCACCAGGAGAGTCTGAGGGCTCTCCACTTCTTCCTGGAGCAAAGACCTGAACCATCCCCACCCACCACCACCCTCCTCCGCTTGGATGAGCTTGTCCTCATCCTCAACAACTTCTCTTATAACGCCTCTCATTTTCTTCAGGTAAGAGGGGTTGCCATGGGTACCCGCATGGGCCCTAGTTATGCCTGTCTCTTCGTGGGGTACATGGAACATTTCTTGTTCCAGTCCTATTCCGGCCCCCACCCACAACACTTTCTCCGATACATCAATGATATCATCAGTGCTGCTTCCCTCTCTCATCTAGAATTGGAAAACTTCATCAATTTCGCCTCCAATTTCCACCCTGCCGTCACTTTCACCTGGTCTATCTCTGACTCCTCCCTTCTCTTCCTCAACAATCAGAAGATCATCAGACGCCATTTCCGCCACCTCCAGCAAGATGCCACCACCATATTCCCCTCCCCTCCCTGTCTGCCTTCCACAGGAACCGTTCCCTCCGGGACACCTTGGTCCACACTTCCTTCACCCCCAACACCTCCCCACAGCCCTACGGAACCTTCCCCTGTAACCGGCAAAGGTGCAACACCTGCCCATTTACCTCCTCCCTCCCCAATATCCAAGGGCCCAAACATACCTTCCAGGTGAAGCAACACTTCACCTGCACTTCCCACAATCGAGTCTACTGCATTCGCTGCTCACAAGGCGGTCTCCTCTACATTGGGGAAACGAAGCATAGACTTGGCGACCGCTTCGCAGAACATCTGCGTTCTGCTCGCAAAAAAGACCCTGAACTACCTGTTGCCTGCCACTTCAATGCACCACCCTGTTCCCTGGCCAACATCTCTGTCTCTGGCTTGCTGCAGTGTTCCAGTGAAGCCCAACGCAAGCTGGAGGAACAACACCTCATTTTCCACTTGGGGACCCTACAGCCCTCTGGACTCCATATTGAGTTCAATAATTTTAGGGCCTAAACTCTCCCATGTCCCAGCCCCCCACCCCACACATCAGGCCTTGTTACCACATAGCCTGCCACTACACACCCCCTGTTGTTAGTCACTAACAGTCCCCATTAACAACTACTCACCCTCCCAGCCTGATCGTTAGCAACTCCTTTGTCTGTCCAACTGACTTTCTCTCTCTTCGGGCTCTATCCTATCGTTTACTCCCTACCCCACCCACCTCCCTATTTTCTGCAGATAAACTGATGTTTTCCCAGCCACCATCAGTTCTGAGGAAGGGTCACCAGACCCAGAACGGTAACTCTGTTTTCTCCTTCACAGATGCTGCCAGACCTGCTGAGCTTTTCCAGCAACTTTGTTTTTGTTCCAGGGTGTACTAGCTGGATGGATAGAGAACTGGCTGGGCAACAGGAGACAGACAGTTGTAGTGGAAGGGAGTTTCTCAAAATGGAGAACTGTGACCAGTGGTGTTCCACAGGGATCTGTGTTGGGACCACTGTTGTTTGTGATATACATAAATGATCTGGAGGAAGGTATAGATGGTCTGATTGGCAAGTTTGCAGATGATACTAAGATTGGTGGAGTAGCAGATAGTGAAGGGGACTGTCGGAGAATGCAGCAGAGTATAGATAGATTGGAGAGTTGGGCGGAGAAATGGCAGATGGAGTTCAATCCAGGCAAATGCGAGGTGATGCATTTTGGAAGATCCAATTCAAGAGCGAACTATGTGGTAAATGGAAAAGCCCTGGGGGGAAATTGATGCACAGAGAGATCTGGGTGTTCAGGTCCATTGTACCCTGAAGGTGGCATTGAAAGGTCGATAGAGTGGTCAAGAAGGCATATGGCATGCTTTCATTCATCAGATGGGGTATTGAGTACAAGAGTTGGCAGGTCATGTTACAGTTGTATAGAACTTTGGTTCGACCACATTTGGAATACTGTGTACAGTTCTGGTCGCCACATTACCAAAAGGATGTGGATGCTTTGGAGAGGGTGCAGAGGAGGTTCACCAGGATGTTGCCTGGTATGGAGGGCGCTAGCTATGAAGAGAGGTTGAGTAGATTAGGATTATTTACATTAGAAAGACGGAGGTTGAGGGGGGACCTGATTGAGGTCTACAAAATCATGAGTGGTATAGACAGGGTGGATAGCAAGAAGCTTTTTCCCCCCAGAGTGGGGGATTCAATTACTAGGGGTCACGATTTCAAGGTGAGAGGGGAAAAGTTTAAGGGAGATATGCATGGAAAGTTCTTTACGCAGAGGGTGGTGGGTGCCTGGAACGCGGAGGTGGTAGAGGCAGGCACGATAGCGTCATTTAAAATGTATCTAGACAGATACATGAATGGGCAGGGAGCAGAGGGATACAGATCCTTGGAAAATAGGCGACACGTTTAGATAGAGTATCTGGATCGGCACAGGCTTGGAGGGCCGAAGGACCTGTTCCTGTGCTGTAATTTTCTTTGTTCTTTGTTTTTTGCAGCAGGTGGTGAGGGAACCAACAAGAGGGAAAAACATACTTGACGTCATCCTCACCAATCTGCCAACTGCAGATGTATCTGTCCATGACAGTATCGGTAAGACTGACCATCGCACAGTCCTTGTGGAGACAAAGTCCCGCCTTCACATTGAGAACAACCTCCATCGTGTTGTGTGGCACTACCACCGTGCTAAATGGGATAGACTTCGCACAGATCTAGCAACTCAAGACTGGGCATCAATGAGGTGCTGTGGGCCATCAACAGCAGCAGAATTGTACTCCAGCACAATCTGTAACCTCATGGCCCGGTATATCCCCCACTCAACCATTACCATCAAGCCAGGGGATCAACCCTGGTTCAATGGAGAGTGCAGGAGGGCAGGCCAGGAGCAGCACCAGGCATACCTGAAGATGAGGTATCAACCTGGTGAAGCCACCAAACAGGACTACTCTCACACCAAACAGCAAAAGCAGCAATTGATAGAGCTAAGCGATCCCACAACCAATGGATCAGATCTAAGCTCTGCAGTCCTGCCACACTCAGTTGTGAATGGTGGTGGACGATTAAACAACTCACTGTAGGAGGAGGTTCCACAAATATCCCCATCCTCAACGATGGAAGAGCCTAGCACATCAGGGCAAAAGATAAGGCTGAAGCATTCGCAGTAATCTTCAGCCAGAAGTGCCGAGTGGATGATCTATCTCGGTCTCCTCCAGTGGTCCCCAGCATCATAGATACCAGTCTTCAGCCAATTTGATTCACTCCATGTGATATCAAGAAACAGTTGGAGACACTGGATACTGCAAAGGCTATGGGCCCTGACAACATTCCAGCAATAGTACTGAAAACTTGTGCTCCAGAACTTGCCGCTCCCCTAGTCAAGCTGTTATAGTACAGTTACAGCACAGTTGGGTAGATACCAATGTGGAAAATAGCTCAACTATGTCCTGTACGTAAAAAGCAGGACAAATCCAACCCAGCCATTTACCGCCCCATCAGTCTCCTCTCGATCATCAGTAAAGTGATGGAAGGTGTCAGTAACAGCGCTATCAAGCAGCACCTGCTCAGCAATAACCTGCTCAGTGACGCCCAGTTTGGGTTCCGCCAGGGCCACTCAGCTCCTGACCTCATTACAGCCTTGGTTCAAACATGGTCAAAAGAGCTGAATTCCAGAGGTGAAATGAGAGTGACAGCCCTTGACATCAAGGCTACATTTGACCAGGTGTGGCATCAAGAAGCCTGAGCAAAACTGGAATCAATGGGTATCGGGGGAAGACTCTCCACTAGTTGGAATCATACCTGACACATAGGAAGATGGTTGTGGTTGTTGGAGGTCAGTCATCTCAGCTCCAGGACATCTCTGCAGGAGTTCCTCAGGGCAGTGTCCTAGGCCCAACCATCTTCAGCTGCTTCATCAGTGACCTTCCCTCCATCATAAGGTCAGAAGTGGGGATATTCAGCACCATTCACGACTCCTCAGACACTGAAAAAGCCTGTGTCCAAATGCAATAAGATCTGGACAATATCCAGACTTGGGCTGACAAGTGGCAAATAACATTCACACCATACAAATGCCAATCTATGACCATCACCAATAAGAGACAATCTAACCATGGCCCATTGACATTCAGTGGTGTTACCATCACAGAATCCCCCACTATCAACATCCTGGGGGTTATCATTGATCAGAAACTCAACTGGACTCACCACATAAACACAGTGGCTACAAGAGCAGGTCAGAAGCTGGGAATACTGCAGTGAGTAACTCACCTGCTGACTCCCCAAAACCTGTCCACCATCTACAAGGCACAAGTCAGGAGTGTGATGGAATACTCCCCACTTGCCTGGATGGGTGCAGCCCCAACAACACTCAAGAAGCTTGACACCATCCGGGACAAAGCAGCCGCTTGATTGGCACCACATCCACAAGTATCCTCTCCCTCCACCACCAACACTCAGTAGCAGCAGTGTGTACTATCTACAAGATGCACTGCAGAAATTCACCGAAGATCCTCAGATAGCACCTTCCAAACCCACGACCACTTCCATCCAGAAGGACAAGGGCAGCAGATGCATGGGAACACTACCCCCTGCAACTTCCCCTCCAAGCCACTCACTATCCTGACTTGTCACTGGGTCAAAATCCTGGAATTCCCTGGTCAACCTACAGCAGGTGGCCTGCAGCAGTTCAAGAAGGCAGCTGACCCCCACCTTCTCAAGGGACAACTAGGGATGGGCCAGCCAGTAACACCCACATCCCACAAAATGAATAAATAAAAGGCAGGAGAATGGGGCTGAGAAACATGTCAGCAATGATTGAATGGTGGAGCAGACTCAATGAGCAGAATGGCCTATTTCTGCTCCTGTACCTTATGTTTTGAAGGAGCTGGGCCTCAGCAATGTGGCCCAAATTGTTTACTATCTTGCCAGCCCCTGCCATTGAGATCTGGAAAGATTCCCGGCCCCGAGCTGAGTCCCAGCGTGGGCTCCCGGCCCCGAGGTGAAGCCCAGCACAGATCTGTCTGCTTTGTATTTGCTCTTTCTCTGCTTTACAAGTGCTGTAATGCTGAACTTTTAACTTTAGTTCTTTATTTTTCTTGTACCTAGGCAACTTTGTACCTAAGATGGAGCTGGAAATAGTGATTTTGTACTGCACATATATCCCTGTACTTGAATACATGTGACAATAAAACCTAGTTCTAATCTCATCCAGAGATAGTAGGAACTGCAGATGCTGGAGAATCCGAGACAACAAGGTGCAGGGCTGGATGAACACAGCAGGCCAAGCAGCATCATAGGAGCAGAGAGGCTGACGTTTCGGGCCTAGACCCTTCATCAGAAAAGGGGGAGGGGAAGGGGGTTCTGAAATAAATAGGGAGAGAGTGGGAGGCGGATAGAAGAGGGATAGAGGAGAGGATAGGTGGAGAGGAAACAAACAGGTCGAAG
>NC_063333.1:1936628-1958527 GCF_021869965.1 Rhincodon typus
AACTTAAACAGCCCAATCCGTAGCCCAGGGAAATTAAAGCTCTGAAGTTTGTTGTCATAGTTACTGCTGGCGGTATTATACTTTTTATAGAATAAAGGTCAATAAACATGTTGCATGCTGCTGCATCGGCTTCAAACCCTCAGCCACAAAACTCTTAGGAGTTGGATTGAATGCTCAAACTGGCATTCAGATCTAGAGGAGCAGGCATTTATTTTGCAGTCTGATTAATTCTGGAGGATAGAATTTCAATAGAAACAAATGCTGAGTCATCACTACTCCTTCTGAGAACAGTATAATCAATAATACAGAGCTGTCCACTTTCTCTACATTCAGACCACAGAAAACTTTTAAAATAGTAACCACCAAATGTTACGATCAGTCTGATGCTTAGTAACTTTCCTTTTTCTGTCACTTCTCATTCTTATTGAAGCACAGAAGCTGTCTTAAATACTTTCCCAGCATGTACTTGTGTGCCCCTCTTCCCTTCTGAGAAATGCCTTAAAATCCAACTCTGACTAAATGTTTTGTCACCTGTTCTAATCTCCATGTGTGACTTGGTGCCAAGTTATGTTTGAGAACCATGTCCAAGTACTGTCATGATATTTTTCAAGCCTTAAAAATGGGGTCACAATGTGAAAACATTCGGGAAGCTCCATAGTAAATGTTATAAATCCCCGACCATCCCAAACTGAAAAAAGGTGTTGAAGGTGCACAATTCCTTCAAGCTTTGCGGGCAGAAATAACATTACTGCTTCTAAATGGGAATAATTCACTAGCGAATGACACTGTATGGAGATCAAGAGTGCAAAAAAATTCAACATGCAGTGCTTGTAGCAGTGCTATTAGACATTTTGTAAAGGAGTCTAATCGGTCTGTAAAAATGAGCACAACATTAAACAAAGTGACTCTTGGGTATCATATGATTGTCTTTGTCTTTATTGATTCACTACCAAACAAAAAGACAGACACTTTCTTTCAGGTGCTGTAGGTTTCATTGACTGGGCCAGCATTTATTGCCCTAGAAAAGGTGCCTTTCTTGAACTGCTGCAGCCAATTTACTGTAGGGGGAGGGAGTTCCTGGACTTTGTACCAGCAACAGTGAAGAAAAGCAAAATATTTCCAAGTCACGATGGTGAGTGGCATGAAGGGGAACTTGCAAATCATTTAGGTGGTAGAGGGTGTGGATTTGAAAGGTGCAAAGGATCTTAGTGAATTTCTGCAATGTATCTTAGAGCAAAACAACATAGGATCGGGCCCTTTGGTCCACGATGTTGTGCTGAACATGGCGCTGAATTAAACTAATCCGTTCTGCCCGCCCTTGGTCCATATCCCTCCATTCTTTGCATCTTGTATACTGTTCTATACTGTTGTCCATCAGTGGTGAAGGGAGTGAATGTTTGTGGATATGGTGCGAATCAAATGAACTTCTTTGTCCTGGATGGTGACAAGCTTCTGGAGCGTTGTTGGAGCTGCACTCATCCAGGCAAGTGAGGAATAATCCATCACAACCTTAACATGTACCTTGTAGTTGGGGAGAGTCAGGAGGCAAGTTATTGCAGCCTTTCACCTGCTGTTAGCCACAGCGTTTATACGGCCAGTCCAGTTTTGGTTCTGGTCAATGTTGATCCCCAAGATGTTGACATTAGGGAATTAAGTGATTTGTAATCCCACTGAATGTGCAATGGTTAGATTCTTCTGTTGAAAATTATTATTGCCTGGAACTGGTATGGCAGGAACATTGTTCTGAGGAAAGGTCACTGGACCCGAAACGTTAACTCTGTTTTTTCCTTCACAGATGCTGCCAGACCTACTGAGCTTTTTCAGCAACTTTGTTTTTGTTCCCGATTTATGGCATCTGCAGTTCTTTCGGTTTTTATTGTTAGCTATTTGTCAGCTCAGCCATGATTGTTGTCCAGGTCTCTCTTTCACTGAGGTTTGGTGAATGATGCTGAACAGTGCGCTGTCATCAATGAACATCCTCTCTTTTGACCTTTATGATGGAGGGATGGTTAATTGATTTGATTTATTGTCATGTGTACCTATGTACAGTGAAAAGCTTTGTTTGTGAGTAGTAAGCAGGGACACAGATCATAGGGTGCTTGGACAGAATGAGGCATACAAGTTACACTGCACAAGTGGTATGTGAAGCAAAATCAACATTATTTGATGTTAGAGAGTCCATTCGTCAGCCTAATAATGACAGGGAAGAAGCTGTTCTTGAATCCGTTAGTGCGTGTGTTCAAGCTTTTGTATCTTCTGCCTGGAAGAGGTTGTAGGAGAGCATTACCGAGGTGGGAGAGGTCTTTGCCAGCCGTTCCATGGCAACGAAAAGTGTAAATGCAATCCATGGAGGGACGGTTGGCTTCTGTGATGGTCTGGACTGTGCACACCGCCTTCTGTAGTTTCTTACGGCCCTAAGGAGAGCAGTTGCCACACCAGGCCATTACGCACCCAGATAGTACGCTTTCTGTGGTGCATCTGTAAAAGTTGGTGAGGTTCCTTATGGACTAGCCAAATTTCCTAAGCCACCTGAGGAAGACCAGGACAGGTTGTCGGTTATCGTCACTCCTAGAAACTTGACACTCTCCACCCTCTCAACCTCCGTTCCGTTGATATAGATGGGTGCATGTACGTTCGTTCGTTCGTTCTTTCGTTTGTTCTTTCTTTCTGAAGTCAGTTGTTTTGTTGACATCGAGAGAGTTGTTATCATCACACCATGACACCAAGCCCACTATCTCCTTTCTATATTCTGACTGATCGTTGTTTTGATATCCATCCTATCACGGTGATGTCATCCAACAAACTTATAGATGGCATTTGTTTGGAATTTGCATACCCATTTTGTGGCCAGGGAGTACAGTAGGGGGCTGAGAATGCATCCTTGTTGAGGATTATGGTGGAGAAGGTGCAGTTACCTATCTTCACTGATTGCGGTCTATGGGTCAGGAAGCCGAGGATCTGGTTGCAGAGGACAGAGCCGAGACCAAGGTCTCAGAGTTTTGAGATCAGTCTGGAGGGGATAATGGTGTTGAGGGCAGAGCTGTAATTGACGTAGGTGTTCTTGTCCAGATGTTCCAGGGATGAGTGCAGGGCTAAGGAAATGGCAACCGCTGTGGACCTGTTATGTCGGTATTGATGAAGCAGCTGAAGATGCTTTGGCCTACGATGTCCTCCTGAGGAACTGGAATTTGGTTCTTATGTCCATGTTTGAACCCAGGCTGTGTTGAGGTCTGGAGCTGCGTAACTCTCATGGAACCCAAACGTGTGTGTGTGTGTGTGTGTGTTGCTGGAAAAGCTCAGCAGGTCTGGCAGCATCTGTGGAGACAAAGCAAAGTTCATGTTTTGGGTCTGGTGGCCCTTCGAAACTGATGGTGACTAGGAAAAGGTTGGTATTTATACAGAAGGTGGAATGGAGGAGAGGTGAACAATAGGTGGAGATAGAACCCAAAGAGAGAAAAACAGTTGGACAAAGGAATAGGTAAAGGGTCAGCCTTGAATAAACAGCTGCTAATAGGGACTGTTAGTTGATAATGGGGTTATAGCAGTCCATGTAATGACAAGGCCTAGTGTGTGGGATTGGGGGTTAGGATGTGGGAGAAGGTGCTCAAGATGGCAGCTTTCCTTCCTTAAAGATAATTAGTAAATCAGGTGGGCTGTTTTGACTTGGCGATGGTTCCGTAATCATAATTTGACTGACTTATTTCAGACTTTATTGAATTCACATTCCACCACCTGTCATGTTGAGATTCCAAACTGAATCCCTAGAACCTGGATTCCTATGACGATACCACAGTGTTATCTCCTCCCTAACTTAAATTAGGTATAATTGAGTCCCACTGCTGTCCAGTAAATTGGAAGTGTACAGTTTCTGATATTGGCAGGTGTTGGATGTTTGTGTATAGAGTTGTCTGCTGAAATAAATTTTTTGAGTATTGAAATTATTTCTTGGATGTAACCATCCAGTTAATAGTGAGATTTATTCTGCACTCTTAAATGTGCACACTATTTTACTGCTGACTCAATTGTCCGATGCGCTGCATGATATACCACACCTATGCTGGAGCATGTTTATTTGCGGTCACTAACTAATAGGAAAACTATTAGCGCTAACACTGAAACTCTCCCTTCACTGTTGCAAGCTTTGTCCACGACCACTGAGAACTCTCCTGGCAGCTAGCCCTGAGTGATGTTTGATAGTGACTATTCTCAGTCTGGTTGGAATGCAGGGGGTGTCTGAGGTTACAGGCTTTCGTTGTGAATGACAGCAGCAAATACTTTGTGACTAGCTGTCCCCTGATGGAGGCCCCTGACAGAGTATCTGCACACTCAAATTTTGCTTGGTATGTGTGTCTATCTACGTTTATTCAGCTTTATAACAAAATTTCAGTAGAAATTATTGCTGCCAATTTGGTACAAGTTCCACTGACTGCAATAGTTCGAATTACATTAACAAAGGAGGTGACGTATCCTTACGAGCAAGAGTGGGCGAGATTCTTGTTTGAACCAAATCAATGGGATAGGATAGGGAAGAGGAACAGAGAAGCTTTTACAGTACTTACATTGGTGACATTTTCATTCTTTCTTTTTTGGTTTAATGATATGGGAGACACCTGGAGTTCCAATCTCTATATTTAAAAATTAGTTGCCCGCAAGTGAGTTGAAGTCTATTGGTGATGATTCACTGTGCAGACCATTGCCGGTAGTGCATTCAGTTGGTACACAACTACATCCAGGGGTGCACCCTGAGTATTTTTCCTGAGGTTGGGAAAAACTGGCTCCTGCTTTGCCTGCTAAGCAATTACTTAGCCATTATGCTTCTATGACTTGAATATAGTACTTTATCTTTCCTCACAACATGGCACACTTAGTCCCGTTACCTTTTGGGATGTGTGTCGGGATACGAGGTTTGAAGAATGCAGAGCTGAAGTATAATGGGACTGTGGAAATGGTGATACTCTCAAAGTATGGTGTGCAGTTCTGGGATCCTCTGTATAGGAGGGATGTGATTGCAGAGGAGAGTTACCAGGTATTATATCTGAATGCACGCAGTATAAGAAAGAAGGTAAATGAGCTTGTGACGCAGATTGAAATTGGCAGATATGACATGGTGGGCATCACAGAGACATGGTTGCAAGGGGATCAGGATTGGGAGCTTAATATACAAGGATGTACATCTTACTGAAAAGATCAGTGGGTGGGGTTGTCTTATTAGTAAGAAATGAAATTAAATCAATAGTAAGTAATTAAGTAGGATCAGACGGTATAGAATCTGTGGGTAGCATTGAGGAACCATAGTTGGAGTTATATACAGGCCTCCAAACAGTAGTGAGGAGCTGGGGCGCAAGATACACCAGGAGATAGAAAAGGTGTAAGAAAGGCAAAATTATGGTGATAATCCAGGGATTTCAATATGCAGGTGGACTGGAAAAATCAGGTTGGTAGTGGATTGCTAGAAAAGGAATTTGTGGAATGTCTACGAGGTGGCATTTTGGAGCAGTTTGTGGTGGAGCCAACTAGGGAACAGGCAGTACTGGATTTAGTGTAGTGCAATGAGGCAGACTTAATAAAGGAGCTTAAGGTGAAGGAACCCTTAAGAGGTAGCGATCATAATATGATTGAATTTACTCTGCAATTTGAGAGGGAGAAGTTAGAAACAGAGGTAATGGCATTACAGCTGAATTGAGGCTAGAAGGAGGAGCTGGGTGGAATTGACTAGGAGAGGAGCCAAGCAGGAAAGACCGTGGAACAGCAATGGCAGGAGTTTCTAGGAGACACAGCAAAAATTCATCCCCAGAAAAAAAGCATGGTACAGGGAAAATGAGGCAACCATTGGCTGACTAGGGAAGTCAAGGATAAAAGCAAAAGAGAAAGCATATAATGTGGCAAAGGGTAGTGGGAAACAAGAGGATTGGGAACCTTACAAAGACCAACAGAGGGCAACAAAAAAGAAATAAGGGGGGAGAAGATTAAATATGAAGGTAAGCTAGCCAGTAATATAAAGGAGGAGTGTGAGAGCTTCTTTAGATATTTAAAGGACAATAGAGAGGCAAAAGTGGACTTTGGACAGCTGGAAAATGATGCTGGAGAGATAGTAGCAGGGAACAAGGAAATGGCTGCGGAACTGAATAATTACTTTGCGTCAATCTTCACGGTGGAAGATATGGGTAGTATCCCAAAAATTTGACCGCTAGGGGGCAGAGCCGAGTATGGTGGCCATCGCCAAGGAGAAGGTGCTAGAAAAACTACTCTGAAGGTGGATAAATCACCAGGACTGGAAAATTACTAAAGTGACACCCCTGTTTAAAAAGGGAGCAAGAGAAAAGACTGAAAGTTACTGGCTGATTAACTTAACCACGGTCGTGGGTAAGATTTTGGAGCCCATTGTGAAGGATGAAATTTCTGAATACTTGGCTGTGCATGGTAAAATAGGCCAAAGTCAGCATGGCTTCGTCAAGGGGAGGTCATGCCTGACAAATCTGTTAGAATTCTTTTGAGGAAGTAACGAGCAGGTTAGACCAAGAAGAGCCAATGGATGTTATCTACCTGAACTTCAAGAAGGCCTTTGACAAGGTGCTGCACAGCAGGCTGCTGAGTGAGATAAGGGCCTATGGTGTTAGAAGCAAGGTGCTAGCATAGATAGAAGATTGGCTCTCTGGCAGAAAGCAGATTCTTTCTCAGGATGGCAGCTGGTGACAAGTGGTGTTCCACAGAGGTCAGTGTTGGGACCACAGCTTTTCACTTCATACATTATGATCTCGATGAAGGAACTGTGGATATTCTGGCTAAGTTTGCAGATGATACAAAGATAGGTCGAGTGACAGGTAGTATTGAGGAGGCGGGGAGGCTGCAGAAGGATTTGGACAGGTTAGGAGAGTGGGCAAACAAGTGGCAGATGGAGTACAATGTGGGAAAGTGTGAAGTCTGAAGTGCAAAGAGACTTGGGAATTCTAGTCCAGGATTCTATGGAGGTAAACTTGCAGGTTGAGTCGGTAGTTAGGAAGGCAAATGCAACTTTGGCATTTATTTTGAGAGTACTTGAATATAAAAGCAAGGATGTACTTCTGGGGCTCCACAAGGCTCTGATCAGGCCACATTTGGAGTATTGTGCACAGCTTTGGGCACCATATCTCAGGAAAGATGTACTGGCCCTGGAGCGGGTTCAGAGGAGGTTCACGAGAATGGTGCCAGGAATGAAAAGCGTAATGTATGGGGAAGGTTTGAGGACTCTGGGCCTATACTCAGTGGAGTTTAGAAGGATGAGGGGGGGATCTAATTGAAACTTACAGAATACTGAATGGCCTGGACAGAGTGGATGTTGAGAAGATGTTTCCATTGGTAGGAGAGTCTAGGACCCGAGGGCACAACTTTAGAGTAAAGATCTGAGATGAGGCGAAACTTCTTCAGCCAGAGAGTGGTGAATCAATGGAATTCATTGCCACACCTGTGAAGGCCAGGTCATTGAGTATATTTAAGACTGAGATAGATAGGTTCTTGATTGTCAAGGAGATCAAGCGTTACAGACAGAAAGCGGGAGAATGGGATTGAGAAACTTATCAGCCATGGTTGAATGGTGGAGTGGACTCGATGGGCTGAATAGCCTAATTTCTGCTTGTATGCCTTATGGTCTTATGATGTTAGCTGGGCTGGCGAGTTTTAATTATGAGGAGATTGGAACAGACCTGGGGTTTTCCTTAGAGCAGAGGAGATGGAGAGCTGTCATAATTTGAGACGTAGAAAATTGAGAAACATAGCATAGACAAAAAAATACGTGCCCCTTGATGGAGGGAGTCAGTGACCGAGGACATAGATTGAAGTTTACCAGGAAGTTTGGAAGGGATGAGAGGAAAAATCTTTCATCCCAAGTGTGGTGGGAATCTGGACCCTCATTGCCTTTAAGGGTGGTAGAGGCAGAAACCCTCCTTTAAAAATTTAGATATACGCTTGCATGGCAAGGCATAAGGCTGTAGGCCAAGTGGTGGAAAATGAGGTTATAGTAGTTAGGTGGTTGTTTTTGGCTGGTGCAGACTTGATGGGCCGATAGGCCTTTTTCAGTGCTGTAGATCTCTGTGACTGTAAAGTGTGTAGTATCTAGAGTGTGCCAAGCAGCATCGTAGGAGCAGCCTTCCTGCTCCTATGATGCTGCTTGGCCTGCTGTGTTCATCCAGCTCTACATCTTGTTATCTCAGATTCTCCAGCATCTGCGTTCCGACTATCTCCAGTATCTAGAGTGGGCTATTTTATTGAACAACGCCTATTCTGTTTACCTAGGGTCTTTCTGTATTTCTTCCAGTCAGCAACTGTGTTTTTGATAGAACCATTGGTTACAATGATGGAACGATGTCATGTAATGAAGTAATTTACTTTTACAGTCCATTTATATGGATATTTTGTAAGTTGGTGCCCTGCTGTCTGTGTATGAGTTGGAATTGTGTGTGTATCGGAGATGTCCCTTTTCAATTGTTCAAGAACATCAGGATCGTTTCACGTTAGGGTGAAGAACTGTTGTAAAGGGCTGCATGATGTTGTGTACATCTTCAAAACATCCTTCAGTTTAATCTCTGCACAGAAAAAAAATCAGATATTTACACAAGTGAAGGATTGTTTTCAGTCGGAAATGTTTTCTCCTTCATGACTTCAGTAACAGTCTCATGGTATTGTACCAAGGATTTCCTGATCCAGACAGATCTGGAGATATTTTCGGATCCCCTTTTTCTTTATGTACAACATCCATAGTGTAAAATTAATGTAATGCCTATTTTACATTGCGTGTCCAAATTGTGATTTGTAGGTGATTTGAGCTTTTCTATTAAATATTGCAACAAGGAATTAGAATATGGCATTTGAATTCTGTGAGCCCTCGCCCCCTCTTTTTCACTTCCGTTTCCCCATACTTGGATGTTTAAAGAATCACAGAAACTTGCACCTTTGATTTCTAATACAGTGCATTTGCCTTCCGACTAATAAGAATTCTTTGAACATTTGTTCTCGTTACAAATGCTAGTCTTTATGCTCAAAAGCAGCAGTACTGATGAGGCTGTGCATTCAGTTCATTTGTCCATAGAAACTGCAGCTACGCTGTTACCTAGTTTAACTTCCTGAACTTTTGACACTACAGTATACCTGGAAGACATTATTCATGGTGTGTAGAAATATTGCCTGAAATCAAACTACAACCAGTTTAAACTTAACTCCATCTTTAAAATAATGGCTTTAGGATTAACCTTTTCTATTCCATTTGGTGTCTGTCTTATCTCAATAAGATTCAAAACTCCTGGGCTCTGTAATTGCATCCTTTATAAAATTGTTTCATTTTGCTTGTTCACTTCATTCTACCAAACTGTCGCCTCTGCCTTGAATTTTTTACAACCATAGTTTATAATCTTTGATATTAGGATCCTATTTCATGACTCTTGTCTCACCTTTTATTGGGTGCTTTAAATTCTAATTGTACTTTTTGCACAATTCTGGCGATCTCTGTCCATTTTCCATCTTCTACTAGTTTGTAAGCTTATGCTTGTCCAGAAATCTTCATCTCACTTCCTAACTTGTAGAAAATCTTGTTTGCTTGTCCTCATGTGCTAGCTAACCTATATTGACTTCCAGTCAGACTGTGCATCAAATTGATAATTCTAATCTATTTGAATGTTTCTCACCATAGCCTAACCACACCCAATTCTGAAGCTGTCCGATGTCTCCTGTCTTAGTTTAGCCTCTTGTACATCCTAAATTTCCATCAGCTCACTTTTGGTAGCCATATGTTTATCTGGAATTGTCTCCCTATATCTCTGTCTTTCCACCTCTTGCTCGTTCTTCGTGTTGCTTCTTAAAATCTAACCCTTGACAAAGACTTTGGCATTATTGAATCTGCTTCCACAGTGCACTCTCTTTTTTCAAATAGTACATTCCAGATTGAATGGTTTATAGCAAATGTTCTCCTTTATCTTCCCTCCGATATTTTTACCAGTTATCTTAAATTTGTCTGCCTTTAGTCGCAGATAATAGATGATGGGATGTGTTCACGTTGCTTTCCCATGAGCTTATCAGTCATTTTTCAGGACATGGTACTTTTAATCTATTTCATGACCTCTTTCTGAATAAAAGTCACTTTAGGCTGTGGCCATTTATTGTGCAGTTAATTGTTTGTTTACTTTGAATGTTTTAAAAATCATTGACATTCTTGGAATGTGAAAATTACTGGCACCCATCTTAAATTGCTCTCGTGAAGGTGGTGAGTGTTGTGTTCTGGATCCTCTGCAGTTTGTTGTGTATATCCTTATATATGAGGGAATTCTGGTGTTATTTTTTAATTTTATTCTTTCATGCGTGTGAATATTGCTACTGAGGCCAAGCCAGATGAAGGTGGCAGATTTCCTGTCTCTCCAGCATTAATAAACACAGTTGACAATTTCATGGTCACCTTTGTGGAGTCACCCTTTTATATTTCTGGATTTATATTGAATTTAATGAGTAAGTGAATTTAACTTTATTGTCATGATGGGATTTTAACCCATTCTTCAATCTGATCCATTTGTTGTGGAATTACTTGACTCTGTCTGTTATGCTGTTTGGCATTCCAAGTAGCCCTGTATTATGGCTTCATCAGGTTGACACTTTTTTCGGTATGTCCAGTGCTGCTCCTGCACCTTTCGTTGAACCAGTGTTGATTTCCCTGGTATGATGGAAATGGTAGAGTTGGAGATATACTGGGTTGTGAGGGTGCAGATTGTGATGCTGTATGATTCTACTGCTGCTGATGACACACAGTGCCTCAAGAATGCCTAATTTTGAGTTGCTCGATCTATTCCAAGTTATCCCATTTAGAATGCTGATGGTGCCACACCACAAGTTGGCAAGTATCCTTAATGTGACGATGAGACTGTCACACTTGCATTTGTTCATATAACATTGGACAGAGTGACCACTGCACAAAGATAGATGAGGATGATTCATAAGAAAGAGGAGCAAGGGTAGGCCAATTAAGCATGCTCTGCCATTTGGTAAAATAATTTTTTTATTCACCTATGGGTGCTTTTTGGTGACCAGGATTTATTGCCTATCCTATCTCATCTGGGCTGCAGAGGAGCTTGGAATGGGAGGGGAAGGATCCTTTTGTCGTGGTCCACATAGATACCAATGATATAAGTAGAAAGAAGTCTGCTAAGGGAATAATAAGAAGCTAAGGGCTAAATTTAAAAAGCAGAACCAAAAAAGTAGTAATTTCCAGGCTCCTACCTGAGCCACAAGTTAATTGGCATAGGGTCAACAAGACTTCGAGGTAAACGCATGGCTCAAAGATAGGTGTGGGAGCAATGGGTTTGAATTCATGGGACATTATCACAAGTACTGGGGAAAGAGGGAGGTGTTCCAATTGGACGGGCTCCACCTGAATCATGCTGGGACTGGAGTCCTGGTGAATTGCATACATAGAGTTGTAGTAGGGGTGGGGTTCAGTTGCATGGAAAAATTTAGACGTTATTACAGTTTCCAAAATAAATGTTAGGACAGAATTTGGAAAGGCTCAGGCACAGCAGATAAGGGGATAACTATGAGAAGGAGACAGTCAACACATGACTGAGGGTGTTATACTTAAATGCATGCAGTATACGAAATACTGTAAGTGAACTTGTAGCGCTTGTAGATTGAAATTGATGGATAAGGTGTTGTGGGCATCATAGATGTGGGTTTTTTTTAAAATTCATTTGTGGGATGTGGGCGTCACTGGCTGGCCAGTGTTTATTGCCTGTCCCTAGTTGCCCCAGAGAAGGTGGTGGTGAGCTGCCCTCTTGAGCCGCTGCAGTGCACTTGCTGTGTGTTGATCCACAATGCTATTAGGGAGGGAATTCCAGGATTTTGACCCAGTGACGGTGAAGAAACAGCAATATATTTCTAAGGAAGGATGGTGAGTGGCTTGGAGGGAAACTTGCAGTGGGGTGGTGTTCTCATGTATCTGCTGCTCCCCCCCCCTCCTCCTAGATGGAAGTGGTCATAGGTTTGAAAGGTGCTGTCTGAGGATTTGTGGTGAATTTCTGCAGTGCATCTTGTAGATAGTACCCACTGCTGCTACTGAGCGTTGGTGGTGGAGGGAGTGGATGCTTGTGGATGTGGTGCCAATCAAGCAGGGTGCTTTGTCCTGGATGGTGTCAAGCTTCTTGAGTTTGTTGGGGCTGCACCCACCCAGGCAAGTGGGGAATATTCCATCACACTCTTGACTTGTGCCTTGTAGACGGTGGCCAGGCTTTGAGGAGTCGAGCTGAGTTATTCACTGCGGTATTCCTAGCTTCTGACCTGCTCTTGTAGCCACTGTTTGAGGTGAGTCCAGTTGAGTTCCTGGTCAATGATAGCCCCTGGGATGTAGGTAGTGCGGGATTCGGTGATGGTAACACCATTGGATGCCAACAGGCAGTGTTTAGGTTGTCTCTTATTTGTGATGGTCATAGCCTGGCATTTGCGTGGTGTGAATGTTATTTGCCACTTGTGAGCCCAAGCCTGGATATTGACCAGATCTTGTTACATTTGAACATGGACTGCTTCAGTATCTCGAATGGTGCTGAACATCGTGCAACCATTAGCGAACATCCCCATTTCTGACCTTATTGAGGGAAGGTCATTGATGAAGCAGCTGAAGATTGTTGGGCCTAGGACACTACTCTGAGGAATTCCTGCAGACATGTCCTGGAGCTGAGATGTTTGACCTCCAACAACCACAGCTGTCTTCCTACGTGTTACCTGCAAGTTTGTCCTCTGATGTCCATTGACTCCAGTTTTACTAGGGCCTCTCTTCATGCCTGACTCGGTCGAATGCATCCTTGACATCAAGGGCTGTCATTCTTGCCTCACCTCTGGAATTCAGATCCTTTATCCATGTTTGAACCAAGGCTGTAATGAAGTCAGAGGTTGAATGGCCCTGGTGGAACCCAAACTGGGCATCACTGAGCAGGTGCTGTGTGATAGCCCCGTTGATGACACCTACTGACATCACTTTTCTGATGATCAAGAGTAGACTGATGGGACAGTAATTGGTCAGGTTGGATTTGTTCTGCCTTTTATATACAGGACATACTTGGGCAATTTTCCACATTTTTGGGTAGATGCCAGTGTTGTAACTGTACTAGAATAGCTGTCTAGGGGAGCGGCAAGTTCTGGAGCACAGGTCTTCAGTACTATTGCTGGAATGTTGTTAGGGCCGTATCCTTTGCAGTATCCAGTGTCCCCAGTCATTTCTTGATATCACATGGAGTGAATCGAATTGGCTGAAGACTGGTATCTGTAATGCTGGGGACCACTGGAAGAGGCTGAGATGGATCCTCCACAAGTAAGAAATTAAATAAAATCAATAGCCAGATGTAACATAGGGTTGTAAGGTGTAGATTCTGTATGGGCAGAATTGAAGAACTGCAGAAGCAAAAATGACCCCAATGGAAATTATGCAGAGACCTTGTAGCAGTAGTCAGGATGTGGTGATGGAAAAGGCATATAAGAAAGGCATTATTACAATAATCGTGGGAGACTTTAATATGGAGGAGGACTGGGAAAATCAATTTGGTAGCAAATTCCAAGAAAAGGAATTTGTGGAATGTCTGTTAAATGGTTTTTTGGAGCCACTTGTGGTAGAGCCCACATGGGAACACACAGTTCTCAATTTGATATGTAATGAGGCAGACTTGATTAGAGAGCTTATGGTAAAGGAACCCCTAGGGGTCAGTGACCATAATATGATAGAATTCACTCTGCAGTTTGAGAGAGAGAGAATCCGATGTAACAGTATTACAATTAGATCTGTACTCAGATTTTAGAAGGATGAGGAGGGATCTCATTGAAACTTAGAATATTGAGAGGCCTGGATACAGTGGACGTGGAGATTTTTCCATTAGTAGGAGAGACTGGGAACCAAGGTCACGACCTTAGAGTGAAGGGACAATACTTTTTAGAACTGAGATGAGGAATTTCTTTAGCCAGAGGGTGATAATTCTGGAACTCATTGCCAAGTCATCCTGTGTATTTAAGACAGAGATAAACGGGTTCTTGATTGATAAGAGGATCAAATGGTATGGGGAGAAGGCAGGAGAATGGGGTGGAGAAAAATATCAGCCACGATCGAATGGTGGAGAAGATTCAATGGGCAGAAAGGCTGAATTCTGCACCGGTAGGCTATCGTCTTGTGGTCTTCTCTCAGCTCCTGCCTCAGTGTTGTCAGACATCCTATCATCCAGTCTGATGTGAGATAAAATAAGTTCCTTCACTTGAACGTTAGGAAGAGCAAAACTTTCACAAGCCATAGCTTCTACCAATATCCCTGACCTAACTTCCAGGTTAAATTGTGTTTCTCAGTTGAGTTTCTGATTCTGTGTCCTTTCCATTACAAGGGAGACTTACTTGCACGATATAATCATCCTCAACTCTTTCAACAGTCCATCTGCTGATGAACCATTGTCCATCTTTTCTCAGTTCTGGTCTTCTGGCTGGCTTTCCACATCCAGTGTTCTAGGATCCCTTCTTGAACCTAGGTGAAATACCTAATAATGCTTTTCAATGTTAAAGGTTGTACATAAATGTGTGTTGTAGAACTGAAAATATCAGCATGGTTAGTTTGAGCTGCATTTTAATTTCATGGATTGTACCCAATTATGGGACTCGAGCATTTTGTTCACAGACACAACGGATATACTACTGAGTGTCCGATGCCAGTGTGCCTCTAAATTGTCAGAATTGGCCATCTTTGGAGGATATTTTGGTGATAGAGGTGGGTGTTGGGGTTTGCCATCTTTACAGTGTGTTTTGGTGCAAAACTATCTTCAAATTCAGTGATTTGGCAAAGCTGCTTAAGCTGAAATTAAAATTACACTGTGATACAGAGTACCTGGCAATCCAAGACTAGTATGTGCAATTACTGGATGCCAGAGTTGTTGATGTCGGCCTTTGTTTGAGGCTTGATCCCATTCAGAAAGAGTAGGTCATAAGAGAGGGAGCTTGGACTAATTCTGATTGATTAGTTCTTTAAAAGAACATGATTCTTCTTGCTACATCTAGGTGAAGTTGAATGTTGATTCCTGTAATCTTTTAAATGGCTTTATATAGAATCTCCTGTCGCAGCACTGTAGGGATTTAGCTGAGCTATCAATGTGCTGTAATTACTTTGCTAATATTTTACTCTACGTCTGCAGGCTGTTTTACAATACAAGTGTTTCTCATTTTTAATTTGTTTAAGTTTCCAGTTGTTTGGTTTAATTTATTATTGAATAGGATCAGATTTTAGAGTATCTCTTGGCTAGCAATATTCTACTAAGTAAAAACCAAAAGAGTTGTGAATGCTGTAAATCAAGAGCAAAAACATAAGTTGCTGGAAAAGTTCAGGTCTGGCAGCATCGGAGTTCTGAGGAAGCATCACTGGACCTGAAACATTAGCTCTGATTTCTCAGATGCTGCCAGTCCTGTTGAACTTTTCCTGCAACCACCTGCTTTTGTTTGTGAGCAGTATTCTACTGTTCACCAATGCCAAAATCTGATATTTTCCAGATGGAACAATTTGAGGACTTGCCAAGAATTTGGGGGTGTGCAAGCCATTGGAGCGGCTTTCAATGCGTGGCAGCTATCCTTTCAGTTTTCCTTTGACTTCTGTGTATTCTAATTGGGGAAAACTTTTATTCTTCACTTTCTTTTAAGGGCTAAATATAAAACGTAACTTGTTCAAGCATGGTGTGATTGTAGTAGTTTGGCTGTGTTTTGTTTTGTTTTCATCATATGCCATAAAAAGAGAGACTGCAATTGGAAAGCCTTCACAATGGAAATTGGATTTTGGTTTGTTTATCGGGGCATTGACATCAAAAACAAGGTCACAGTAGATGCAAATAATGTTCTTTAGGAAAGGAAATTTACCCTTCTTATCTGATCCAACCTAGGTATGACTTGAGAGTTATTATAATGTGGCTGACTCTTCCTCCTGAAATGACTTAACAAGTCACACAATTATACAGGCATAGAGAGTCGTATAGCATAGAAACAGGCCCATCATGTCTATGCTGACCAACAAACGCCAAACTGCACTAATCCCATTTACCTTTTAGTAGGTCCATAATCTATGATACCCTGGAATTTTAAGTACTCATCCAGGTACTCCTTAAATGTTGCGAGAGTGCCTGCCTCCTCTACCCTCTCAGGCAACACATTCCATATATCTGCCACCCTGGGTGTAAGAATATTTTTCAAAATTCTCCTCTAAACCACCTGCTTCTCATCTTAAACATGTGTCTCCTGGTCTTAGACATGTCTGGCACGGAGAAAAGACTCTACGATCTACTCTGTCTATGCCTCTCAATTTTGTATATCTCTGTCAGATCTCTCCATAAGTCTCCTCTGCTCCAGAGAAAACAAATTCAGCCTATTCAGTCTCTCCACATAACTGAAACTTTCTGTCCAGGCAGCATCCTGATGAATCTCCTCTTCACTCTCCAATACAGTCATGTCCTTTTGTGTGCAGTTTTAGTTGCCACACAGTGTTCCACCTGTGGCCTAACCAGTATTCTTTAAAGTTGTAACAAGACTTATTTGTTCCTGTATTCTACATCCTGACTAATAAAAGCAAGCATCCTCTATGCTGCCTTCACCACCCTGACCACCTGTGATGATACCTTCAGGGATCTATGGGCTTGGTATACCGAGGTCCCTTTGTTCGTCAGTAGTCCCTAAGGTCCTCCATACGTTTGTGTATATCCATATCATCCCAAAGTTCATCACACCACACTTACTGGGATTAAATTCCATTTGCCCTTACTCTGCCCACTTTAGCAGCTGATCAATAATAGACTGTAGCCTGAGACCATCTTCCTCATTATCGATAGCAGCATCAAACTAAGGCCCTGTAGTCATGAAAGATGGGATAGAGGTGCTTCCTGTGCTCCATGTTTAATGATTCTGCTGATGATCATGAGCCGTGATGTCACAGGCTTAGCAAAAGTAAATGCAAGCTATAGAAGATCTTGGCCACACTTGCATACTATGTTTAATAAAAATGTAGTGATTCAGTAGAGAGATGTAGCACATGATCTCCGCAGGAGGCATGTTAGCTTCTTGCTCTGCACTGAGTTAGCGATTGTAGCCTGATTCTGCTCAAGACTACCTTCCTGCCCCAGGGCCAGGGATTTTTAAAAAAAAAACAAAAGTTACCTGCTTTGGATCACTGTCAAGTTGTCCCTGCTGGAAAGTCAGTTTAGGGTAGGAATCAGACTTTCCTGAAATAATCTACCTAGCCTTAACAACATTCGTAGAGAGAATTTGTCACTTGGGTGAGCAACAGGTAGACTGCTTTCAGGTGGTGAAAGCTGGCAGAAATTTGCCTAAGTATCTGCAGAATGATTTTAGATGCACTGATTGCACTGTGGGTTATGGTACAATATCTGTGATTTGCAGGTTTTTGCTGGTCTTGAATTTATGAATTCTACTGTAAAGTGTGACTGAGTTTGAAATTGAAACTTGTTGCAGTGCAAAATAGCCATGTACTGTGCAGCTGAATCTGGTAGATGTTGAGATGAAAGGCTGCATTGAAAGAGGTAGATTTGGTAGAAGCTATCTACCTATTGTTATCTGTTATAGTATAATTTAGAATGGTTACAGTACAGATGGGGGCCATTCAGCCTTTTATATCAATGCTGCTCTCAACTGCAGCCCAAGTAGACTAATCTACACTTCCAAGGATCTCCAAATGTTTCCTCCTCAAAATTATCCATTTCCGATTTTGAGAGCCACATTGAATGCCTCCACATAGTCAAGGGATCGCATTCCAGATCTTAAGAGCTCAGGGCGGCACAGTGGCTCAGTGTTTAGCACTGCTGCCTCACCGTTTCAGGGACCCAGGTTCGATTCTACCCTCCAGGCAACTGTCTGTGTGGAGTTTGCACGTTCTCCCCGTGTCTGCGTGGGTTTCCTCCCGCAGTCCAAAGATGTGCAGGCTAGGTGCATTGGCCATGCTAAATTGCCTGTAGTGTTCAGGGATGTATAGATTAGGTGGGTTATGGGGAGTAGGGGGTGGTTTTGGGTGGGATCCTCTGAGGGTCGGTGTGGACTTGTTGGGCCTGTTTCCACACTGTAGGGATTCTATGATTAAATTCTCCCTGACTTATAAAGGAAAATGTTTCCCCTTGTGAACCTCTGGTTCTTCTGCCAGTTATTTCCTATCCAATATAAAGTGAAATGCAGGTTAAACAGCAGCAATAATGATGGGTGCTGCTTAAAATTGCTCCAGGTGTCATTTAACCAACTAACTGATTTCAAGCTATAATAAAACTATACCAGACTGAAAAGATGCAGCTTAGGTTGCATGCGGATGTGCCTTGCTCAAAGGCATCTAGTTAAGCAGGGTGTTCACTTCCATTGAGCACATTCAGTACTTAGAAATGTGGCTTTATTTTGAATCCCCATTACTTTTATATAATCTCCTTGCCCCACCTGTTGTCCGTGTTCAGGAGTACAGAACTAATCTGGGCTATGATGTCAGCATGGACACAAGGTTGCCTTATTAAGCTACAAATTAGTGGAATACCTGGAATTTTGCTTAAAGATATCTCCGATCTCCAGTTCTACCCTATTCTGAATGATAGAACAGAGGAACAGGAAAAAGTACAGGTGCTGAAAGTAAATCTGTGAGATCGGAGTGAAAACAATAAATGCTGGGGATCACAGCGGGTCTGGCAGCATCCATGGAGAGAGAGCAAGCTAATGTTTCGAGTCTGGATGACTCTTCTTTGGAGCTGATTGAGGTGGGAGTGTTCAGTATGCCATATTTAGGTGAATATGCTTTGACAGGTCAGAAACCTTCCTGTCCCTGGCAGAGTAAGGTAGAAAATCACTAAATAAAAACCGAAAGAACTGTGGATACTGTAAATCAGAAACAATAACAAGTTGCTGGAAAAGTCAGCAGGTCTGGCAGCATCAATGACGAGAAATCAGTTAACATTTTGGGTCCGGTGACCCTTCCTTAGAACAGGAAGGGTCACCAGACCCAGAACATTAACTCTGATTTTCTCTTCACGGATGCTGCCAGATCTGCTGAGCTTTTCCAGCAATTTCTGTTTTTGTGTAGAAAACTGCGAAATTCTTCTTTGTTCATGATCTGTAGAGTTTTATGTGGAGAGGCGAGAGGAACTGTGATTGTTCTGGGAGCAGGGAAGATAGAGGGAAATTTGAGTGGAATTGAGTCATGAAAGACTGGAAAGAAACTAGCAGGAAGGCATAAACCAGAGGGGACGGATTAAAGATTTTTGGCAAAGGAGACTATAGATGTAAGAGCAGTAGTGGGCTATTTGGCCCGTTTGTCTTTCAGTGGATCATCAATTCCACTCTCTTGCCTTATCCCCTCCATGATTTACATTACTGACTTTAATCTGTCAGCCTGAATCTATTTAATGAGACCATCCTCTGCAGTAAAGAATACTGCAGATTGGCTACTCTGCAGATATTACTCCCTCTGGTTCTAGATTCTCTCAGGATCCACTCTGTCAAGTCCCCCAAGAAACTTTTTGTTTTAAAAATAAGGTGGTCTCTCATTCTTCTAAACTCCAGTGAGTTTGGAGAAATACAACCGAAAACAATCTTCCTCATAAATCAGTGATATCAGCCTGATGATCCTCCTCTGGACTGCCTCCAATGCCATTATATCTTGCCTTCAATAAGGGGACCAAAACTGTTGACAGTACTCCAGGGTTTCATTTACGGGATATTATGCATCATGGCTGGGTCAGCACTTATTGTACATCCCGAATTGCCCAGGGGGCCGTTAAGAGTCACCTAGGTTGCTGTGGATCTGGAGTTGCATGTAGGCCAGACATAAGGAAGGCAGTTTCTTCCCCTAAAGGGCATTAGTGAACCAGACGGGTTTTTCTTGACAAGTGACAATGGATTCGTGTTCATCATTAGACCCTTAATTCCAGATTTGTATTGAATTCAAATTCCACCATCTGCTGTGGCAGGATTTGAACCTACGTCCCTAGAACGTTATCTGGGTTTCTGGATTAATAGTTTAGTGATAAACCACTGGGTCATCACTTCCCTTGATATGGTCTAACTAGTACCTTGTATAGTTGTGGCAAAATCTCCCTATTTTTACATTCCATTCCCTTTGAAATAAAGACCAACAGTCCACTTACCACACATTATATTCCATGTGCCAAATTTTTGTGCACTCACCTAATCTGCCTATATTCCTCTGTAGCCTCTTTGTTATCTTCTTTTTTTTGTCTCCTTCCTATTTTAAATAAAAGTGTTACATTGGCAGTTTTCCAGTTGAAGTATTCTTGGAAGATTACCATGGTGTATCCAGTAACTCTGTAGATGCTTCCTTTAATATCCTAGGATGCATTCAGTTGGTTTCCCTAGCATTTTCTTTATCATGATGGTTATTGTATTGCTATCAGTGTTTTCTACTGTCAAGACTAATGCAAAATATTTATCTAACTCCTTTACCATCTCCTGGGTTCCCAGTGACTCTTGAACTACTTTGTTAAATGTCTGCCATTTTCTTCAACCACCTTTTCTGATAAACCCCTCAAAGTTGAGGATTATGCACAGCGAATTGTGATCTGGAAGACACCATTTGTATGGCAGGGGAAGTGATTTCCAAAATGAAATTAGATAAATAATTGACAAAATGAAATTGCAGGTAAAGGGCAGGGAGTTGGATAATCAGCCCTTTTCAAGAGCCAGCGCCCTATGAGCTGATAAAGGATTTCCTTCTGTGATGTATCTGCTGTCCTACGTCTTGTGGTCTTATAACTAAGTGATTTGCAAAATGTTTGTGTGACATTAGTATCTTTGCTGTGTTCTGAAATTCAATGAACCCTCCTAGATTAGTCTGCAGACTCCTTGAATTAAATTAGTTTTTAAAGTATGCTGAGATCAAGTTTGCTAGCTATAATAATTTTATTACCAATAGTGCATTTACTCTTTCCCCCTTCATAATGTGTCCTCATTTAATTATTGGTTGGGATGTTGATAGAATTGCTGCCTTTCCATTTTTTTGCACGGTACTGTCACTGTCATTAAACCAGATGCTGATTCTCTGCTGTGAATTATGCATTTAGGGTACATTCTGTATTTAGTACTGGTACAAGAAGTCCCTCAAGTAAATAGATTTCACTCCAGTGATTAGCTGCAGAACAGGATAGAAGAAAAATGCATTTCTGTATGATATGTACTTATATTATTGACAAACAGCATTATTTGTGCAGTATATAGTATTGGAGTTTATTGATTCTGCTCAAAGCATGTGGAAATGCACTGCCCCAGAAGGCAATGAGTTCAGTCAGTTGAGCTGTTTAAAAGGGTTCCAGATACACATTAGAAAGTCAGCATATTGTGGGATGAGAAAATGGTGGAGAATTGGGACCAGTGACGTTTCGTTCTGTTTCCCAGAAAAGTCCTGTCCCTTACTTTGAAAGTTTCTGAAGATTGGTGATTGAATTTGAATTTGAAAAAAAAATTGCACTATGTCTTCATGTCTCTTTGCTTTGTATCATGTTCCAGATTGTTTGTTTGTTTGTTTGTTAAATAATTTTTAAAATGTGCTAATAAAAATGTTCTAATTTTATAAATGACTCAGTGTGGTTTTTCAAATTTTGATCTTGCCAGTTCATATTTTGCATTTTCCTTATCTGCTGTACAGAATTCTCCTTGTTAACTCTCACTTCTCTTCCACTTGCCCCTCACTGCTGACTGATTCAAATAATTCCTTCATATCAGTCTGAGGACCAAACTCCAGAGACTATGGTTGTGCCGATATTATAAAGGTAGTTTCTTTGAACCTTTTATTGATTTAGAAACTATAATGATATTGGAAAGCTCCCTAATAAATGCACTCTGCTGCCAACAGGTTCCATGCCAATAGAGACAACAAGGTGCAGAGCTGGATGAAC
>NC_063333.1:1958927-2019948 GCF_021869965.1 Rhincodon typus
GCCTGCTGTGTTCATCCAGCTCTGCACCTTTGTTGTCTCGGATTCTCCAGCATCTGCAGTTCCTATTATCTCTCTCCATGCCAATAGATTCCACTTTGACTTTGAAAAGCATTGGGAGTCATTCTCTGCAGTGATGACTGCAGCCTGTTGCCCCTAATGTATTTAGATGGAAAGTGGTAGGACAAGATTTAAATCCAGATCTTGAGCCCTTGCAAAAATGATGCTTCTGACTCCCATCATTGGTCAATGTGCTAATGTTCAAACATTAGAAGTGACCCTGGTCTGAGAGTAAGAATGTTGCTGCTGACTGGAACTGTGATCGTTGTAAGCCAGCTTCAGGAGATTAACGCATAAAATGGAGGGGAGAAGCAACATGGACAGTTTTGTTTTATTCTAATAATGAGAGTCTGGACATGTTCTCTGGTATAGTACCAAATTCTAGAAAATGTAGAAGTTGAGTTTTCAATTTTGAGTCTCTGTTCTTAGCTGATTCCAGCTAGAATTGTTGTGAGGGAAGTGAGGAGAGCTGTTTAATAATTGATTTCACCGTCCGAACATGGGTAGGAACAGAATCAACTGGGATGTCTCCTCCTGTTTCCAGAGTTGGGTGTTGGTAAACAGAATGCACAGATTCAAGATGATTGACAAACAAGCCAACTGTACTGCTTCTCTTCTCCTTTTCTAGCCAAGTATTATCAGTGGATGGGATGGATTAGATTAGGTTATAATGTCTCTGTATTTAAATATGCCAGAGTTTGTGTCCGAGTCACCGCCTTTGGATCTGTATCTCCGCATGTCACTGCTTCCAGAAAAGGGAACTTTAAATCTAGTACTCTGCATGAGGGAGGGCAAACTAACAGCCCTTGACCCTCTGCTCAAACTATTATTGCTGTTCTGTGATTGCACCTCATTGCTTGACCTGATTTAGTTTCTTGGGTTGTGCTAGGTATCCTGTTCGTGACGATGCAGGTTTTCTTGGGGTGGCACAGTGGCTCAATGGCTCAATGATTAGCACTGCTGCATCACAGCACCAGCGGATCCTGGGTTTGATTCTAACCTCTGGCGACTGCGTGGACTTTGCACGTTCTTCCCGTGTCTGCATGGGTTTCTGCTGGGTGCTCAGGTTTCCTCCCACAGCCCAAAGATGTGTAGGTAAGATGGATTGGTCGCACTAAATTGCTTCAGTGTCCAGACATGGGCAGGCTAGATGGATTAGCCATGGTAAAGGCAAGGTTATGAGAATTTGGAGGGCGTGGTCTTGGGATGCTTTTCAAAGGGTCGTTGCAGGGTTGATGGGTCAGATGACCTATATCAGCACTGTAGGGATTCTTTGATACTATAATCTTTTTTTCTCCTTTTTCTCTTTACCTTCTCTTTCAGATTTTTGTATAGCTTTAATCTTCCACAAACTTCTTTTTAAATCTGCAGGCATATACGTAAATTAGTATTTACATTTTTGGAGCTTCTCTATAATTAGAAATATCTGCAATAAGATACTTCTTTATGAAATTTTGCTTTGGTCAATATAGTTTTGAAGAGAAGTTTGACCAAACTAACTAATTTTGAACACGTTGACCTTGGCAAATTGTCTGATGTTTCACCCTTCATTAACGTGTGATGAAGTTAAGTCTCCCAAGTGCCTCAAGAAGGCTATACTTGAATTAGTGAGGGTCTTTCCCAATTTTCTGATGGATTGAATTTCTCAGACAGTCAGAAAATAGAGGTTACAAAACATATCATATGATTGTGTCCAAAGAGTCAATGTGAGCATGTACCTTCCACTTGATCGTGGTGTCCCTTCAAGAGAATTGTGACCCCGGACTCGAAGCTTTTGTTTCTCCAAAGGACGTTCTGTTAAGCAATGAAAATTAGTTCTGATGTATCTTTGCAGATTATAGAAGAATTCTAGCTCTCACTGGATTTCAAATCACTCCAGACAAATTTCAAGATGGTAAACCCACATACAGGACATGAGACATCACTTGAACGCTTCCATGTCCACACTATCATTGGTTCTCTACAATCTGCCTTCTCACTAGGCACAACAAACGGAAAGAAGTTGTTAATGCTTAGAGTTAAATGTTCTTCAATGCAGAATTAAATTGTTAGCTCTTAATAAGTAGTTAACTCTGATCTCCTTGTGTTCACACTGGCCAGGTGTGTCACAATGATCATCTGGCCCTGCAGTGTTGTTGAGAAAATGTTATAGTCAATTATAAAGGATGTAATAGCGTAACGTTTAAAATTGTGATATCAAGCAAAATCAGCATGGCTTCATGAAGGGGAAATCATGTCTGACAAATTAATTAAAATTCTTTAGAGAAGATAAGCAGGATAAATAAAGAAGCAGCAATGGATGTAGAAGGTGTTTGATCTGCTACCACCCATTAGGCTGCTTAATAAGATAAGAGCCCATGGTGTTTGAAGTAATAGATGAGCATGGGTAGATGATTGGCTACCTAATAGACAGTGGAGTATTTTCAAGATAGTGAGAGTGGACCAGTGCCATAGAGATCAATGCTGGGGCCAGTTATTTACAATATATGTTAATAACTTGAGGGTTTGGAGTGGCATTGGGAATGAATATACTATTATCAAGTTTGTGTGGATGGCACATAAGTAGGTGGAAAGACAAGTGAGAATGGCAAGAGTCTGCAGAGCTGCGTAGCCAGGTTATGTTAAAGGGCAAAAATTTCGCAGATGGAATCTAACATGGGAAAATGTAAGGTTATGCACTTTGGTGGGAGAATAGAGGAGCTAATATTTTTAAATGGAGAAAAACTGTAGAAAGCTACAGACAGTTGGGAGTTCAGAGGGCATGATCTCAGAATAAGGAATTGTACATTTAAGACACAAATTAGGAGGAATTTCTTCTCTCCAAGGGTAGTGAATGTGCGGAATTCTTTACCGCATGGTCTGTTGACTCTGTCATTTAGATACATTCAAGTTGAGAGATTTTCAATCAATAATGGAATCGATGGCTAGGTGAAAAGCTAGGAAAGTGGAGTTGAAGGTTATAAGATTAGTTGTGATACAATTGAATGACAGAGCAGAATCACTGGTCTACTTTTGCTGCTGCATCTTATGATCTTATTTACAACTCAGTTTTGAACTGTCCCACAAGAACATCTCCTCTATTCTATTGAATCCCTCCATCGTTTTAAAGATCTGTAATGGATTATATCTCGGCTGTCTCCAAGAGAAGAGAGCCTAGCCTCTTTAGCTTTTTTCCTGTTGCAAATATATAAAACTCAAGGAAAGTGCAGTATAGCTAGTTTGAAGCTAAATCCAGAGTGCGAAACATATTTCTCTTGGCAAGCTGACTGACCCAGCGTGTGTTTTGTGGCAACCTTGCTTTTGTAACATCAACACGCATATGGTCCTAAAATAGGTGCTTTCAAAATGTATTAGGAATGATCCCTACCCTTCCCTGTGTCAGGGGAATGAAGTGCTACCAATATTTACAAATATTGACCTCTTCCTAAATTCGGTTGCCGTGCCAAAGTTAATCTTGTTAATGAGAAAATAATTGTACACCATTCGCTTTTTCCTGTTCTGTCGTGTCCAGTCCGAATGAACGTTGCAGAGAGCTAACGAGCAAAGTTGCAACCATCATTGTTGGCTATTCACTTATTTCATTTGGGAGGGGAGACAGTGATTTGTAATCCATTCTATAGTACAAAGTAGAACTTTGTCGAATGTCCAGAACCTGCACATCTAGGCTGTTATGTATGTGACCAAAGTTGCCCCCCCACCCCCTCAAAATCTCTCGACTTGTGCAATATCCATTAATATGAGGTGATAAATGGCACTTACACCAGTCTTTTTCTGGAATGCATGGATTTTCAATTGTGTAGGATTAAGGCTTGACATTTGAGATCAAGGAACTAGGTTATAGCGCAGGGTTTTTAAACTGTTAATAGTTTTATGTGTAGAGATATATAAGGAGCAGTAGGAAATGTCTGAAAAGCAACCCTGGGAAATCATTTAAAAAAAGAACTGTGGTCTATCTGGCTTGCAAAAACTAATGTCTCTTGACTTTAAATATCTGTTCAAATCTACCCTAAATTATGCCACACCATATGCCGATTGAGCAACCATTCTGCCCTCTGCCGTGGGTTGCCTAGGTGCTCAAAGCAAAGCATCCTAGGAAAGAGCAGGGTCATAGGCAGCTAGCTGAGTTCAGTTGACTATTTTTTTTCCTTTCTTGATCCAATCACTTGTATTTATCAATTGCACAGAGCTCCAGTTTGTTTTTTAATTTGCAAGATAGTGACATAATTGGGAATAGGAAAAGCTATCCAGTGGCAAAATTGGCAACTTAAAATGACAGTTGCTTACAGCAGTTTGTCAGTATTGACCACTGTAAATGACTAATCAGGAGACCAAAGTGCTAGGAAGTAAAGATGGCAGTAGATACATCCCTTTATGATGGGGATAGTTATCTACAATTGAACAGGGAAAACTAAGCAGGAAGCTATCAGATCATTTTATGATTTTGAGAAAGTGTCAACTTAATTCGTATTGTGGAGGTTAATGCAGTGACAGTAACTTTTTTTAAATGTGGCTGTCAGTTGGTAATATCTTGCAGGAAAACTTGACTCTTTCAAATAATGCCAAGTATTTCCACAGTGAATTGGAGATGGTAATCGGAGAAGGCTCAGATGACCTTGTCATAGCAAGAGCAAATTGGACACCAGTTTATGTCACTTGCTGAGGAATCTAATGTCTGCTTAAAATTGCAGAAAAACCAAATTGTTGGAATCAAACAGAGTGAGGGAATTAATGCAAGGTGTGCAGTGACTTTGAGGTCTGCATAAATGTTTGTTTTGCTCTGACGTGTATTGAGCTAGCTTGGATTTTGATTAAAATGTTGTCAGAAAAAAAGTGGACTGGTTGTAGATATGGAAGTTTAGGTCAGAGTGAATCATGAGCATTGCATTCAATTTGATTCCTTAAACCAGAGAATTCAGTAGATAAATGTAAAAATATAACTTGATATGGACACAAGAAGTTGTTGTTCTGGTAGGTTGCTGCAATGTAGTGTGCTGATTACAAATCAGGTTGAGGGGTCATAGTAATGAATATACAAGTGTCAGCCCAATATTTCACTACAGTGAGAAACAGGAGAGAGCTAATTAAATAGTTACAGTGCTGTTTGTAAAAACTGCTGAACCATATCAAAATAGAGCATGCTACCCTGCTCGCTTCATCAGAGAATATTATCTGCTGGACTTGAGAGGCGATATAGGAAGTAACCTGGTTATCAAGAATAGCTGGAGAATAAGAAATCAAGTTTTATTCTTTTGGCGGGGGTTGGGGGGGAAAATGATTTTGCAGCTACATTGATAAAAAATATACTTGGGTCGGGGTGCCTCAACAATATAGGTCTTGGATCAGTTCTTGTCTGATTTAAATTATTTGATAAGGGAAATCAGAATTATTGATAAATGCAAATTAGCTACCGAGTGTCAGGGCATGAGAGAACCATTGAATTTAAGTTTCTTTTCATGTGTATGCTAAGCATCTGTATGGACAAAACCAAACATACGCAGCTCATGAAGATATAAAGCTTTGGCCAGTTTTTAAAGTAACTTTTTCAAATGTCAGGAGATTCAAGTTTAAAGAAAATTGGAATGAGGGAAGTTAAGCAGACAGTGCTTTTAATTCACACATTCATGCATTTGTTATCCAGAATGTTCATTTGAGGTGGGTTGTTCAAATAGATTCCAGATATGGGGCCTGTAAATCGGCCCAAGGAGGTTTGTTGTTGGAGGCATAATGGATTGAAGAATATGAGACAATACTCAGAGTTGAGATCTGTGGAAATCAGATGAGCCTTTTTGGTCTTAGTGGCTTTTTTTTTGCTAAAATGTCTCAGGTTAATTCTGCAATCAACAGAGAACCTTTTTTGGGAAGAAGGAATTTAAATTAAATTAATGAAAGAGCAGAGTATTGCTGTGTTTCTTGCTGATCAGCGATTCTTCTGGACAAAATCATTCAACAATGAGCACCAGTGTTATTACCTCCTAGAAATGGCTCATGGGAAAAAACCAAGCCACGTTCATTTGTTCAACTCCACATGGAAGTATAATTTTTCATCAAATTGCAAAGCACTCCAAGCATCAAGCTGTGAAGTACTTTTCACCACCCCTATATGTTTATCTGTTGTGGGCTGCATAGTCATGATTTACTTTATTTTCTTTTGGCAGCAGTCATGTGCCATCTTACTGAAGTTTTTGATTTGCATCTGTACTCCACCTATCTTTCCCATAGGATTGGCTGATGCCAGCATTTGGTTTCAAAGCTGGATGCCACAAACACTTTCCTACCCACAATGCTAATGGTGTGATTGAAGACCTCATTCAAAAATAAGTCAAAGAACTTGATGCGATTGCCTCATCTTTTGGAAGATCTTCTGAAGCTTATTTGATGGAGCGAGGCAAGCTTCTCTCAATCATAAGAATCCACTGATTTAATTGAGAGTTTGGTTCTCGGTAGAGTGCTGCAATATTCCCTTTTTAGGAGTAAAGCTGTTTGTTATCTGGGTTTTACTCCTCTCTCTCTTATCAATGAGATATCAGAACTTGTGCCTTCGTGTCCTCCCAGTTGTGCGTAACAACATTGTGTTGTTATGTTTGGCAGCAAAAGATACCTTTTTCAAGAAAACCATCGCCAAAGGACTAGCTTGAGTATTTTGCCTTAATCAGTACCCTGCTTCTCAAGATCAAACTGATATATTAGCTAATGAAGGCATTCTCTTGTACATTACCTTGAACTGCAGCATGACATACTTGGATCACGGATGAGAACTAGTAAGTTCAACAGCCATACAAATCATTAGTGTGCAAATGAAGAGGAATTTCTGAAAAATATTACCAAGGAAGAATTAATAATATTGGTTCCCCACAACATTTTAAAAAAAAATCTTGGATGTGAGACTTCCTTCTTCCTTGTCCTCTGCAGCAATGACTATCAGTCACTGTTTTTGCAAACACTAGTGGAAACTCTGGGTGGATGCATACTTCACTAGTTTTTACTGAAGTGGTTTGTTGAACCCTGAGAAAGGAGTGTTGCTTCTACAGATGTGTTATTTGCTGTACCTCCCCCAATATACAGTCCAAATTGAGAAATTAGTGTATCTGGATTGTCAAACACTTGCTTGAAAACGTACGGCTCAGATGCTGGAAAACTTGTTGGTTCCAGCCAGAGGAAATGTATGAAACCAAGAAAGCTCAAGATTTTACTCTCTTCTTGTGATTTCTCCTATTTTATGTGAAGTTTTCACATTGCTGTTAGATTGCTGGTTTTCATCACCTCCTGTCAGTCATTCAGTCCTGTTACATTTAACTGCCTCGCCTCCACATCTTTACACCTTGGGTATTCCTTCTCTTCTCTTTACTGGCAGCCCCATCGCCACCTTCACGGCTGATCATCATACCATTTAAGATTCTAGTCTACTACTTTGTTTATTCCCGCAATCTGCACTGACCACAGATGTGGTGGTCCGTGATGTCCTTTCTTGTTACCAGATGCATCCATCTCAGCATCTGAAATTTCTTTAGTGTGCAGTTGTTGCTATCTGTATTTGTGCATTATATGTTCTGCTTTATTGTACCCTTTTTAAAAAAATAATTAAAGCAAGAATGTTCTGGCCTGTGATGAAACTAATTTTTTGAATTGTAGAAATTTGGCTACCACAAGTCATTTGGTAGTGAACTTTGTCATGCTTTTATTGATATTTTTGGCCTTTTATTGTACACCTTTCTCTGTGGTCACTGTGTATGCTGTCTGGGAGCACAAAGTTAGCAATGCACACTCCAATACGCAAGTAGTTTAATTAATTCTCCTTTTTTATCCTTTTGGCAGTCTGGAATTTGCTGCCTGAGTTGGTAGTGAAGACAGAGACACTAAACTCTCTTTAAAACCACCTCAATCTGCAGCTCAAGTTCTGAAAGCTGCAGGGCTGTTGGCCATGTGCAGGAAGATGGGATTATAAAAGACATCTGGGTGTCTTTGGATCAGCATGGACAAGATGGGCCAAATGGCCCCCTTCTGTTCTGCATCATTTCAGTGGTTCATTGTCAAAGAACAAACCTGCCCTGAGCTTCCAGCAAAACAAAGGGACGATTACGTTGCATCTGTTTAGCAGTCCTTTGGACCAACCAAGCAAATTATTTTAATGCAAGTAGTTTGGATTCCATTTCTCCTCTTCACGCAAAACATTGGTCAACTCTGAAGAGTTTAGATTGGTCATATTTGAAGCCCCTCACCAGCAAAAAAAAAATTTTGTTTCTCTGATCTTGTAGCTCAGTAACTAATCAGTTGGATTAAATTTTTCAAAGTCCAGAATGAATTGGTGATGAGTGGGGTATCTCTTCAGTTCTTACGACCATTCTGCCAAATTGTGGAAGCTGTCCTCATGCCATGAACAGTTTTTCTTAGATTTTGAATAGAAGAGGATTACCTTAGGCAGTTGTCGAATATTTTGTCTCCATGTTTATGAAGGAAACATTGAAAGTGAATTATTCATCTTGCAACAATCTCTACTAACTGGTTTGAATCTTGTTTGGCGTGTGCTGAACCTAGACTTTCTTGCAAGCTGAAATGTTGCTCACTGAAGAGTATTATTCTATTAGTGAAGAATCTTCACACTCAATCCTGTCTTTGCGGGCATCTACCTTGCCCTTCTGCTTACCAATAGAGTGTTCTCCATAATTCGAATTTTAGATGTTGACCGTTTAAACTTTTTGTGACCGTGTGACCTGAATCCTATCCAAACAGAGCTTTGCAAATAGTGTGCTTCAGCTCTTTAAAGTGTCCCTGGTCTGGTTGGGACCAAGAACTAATATATGGAAGGCTTTGCAAATTGGGTAGCGGCCTGAATTGTTCCCACTAAGCACTGCTGTCTTTCAATGCGTTAGTTAATCTCCTTATATGCAGGGCTTTGTACCTTCAAATTCTTAGAATCACCTTAGTAACAACACAGCTGTTACTCTTGTAATACTAGCGCTATATTTAAGGCGAATATTCTTGCCATAACATGTTATATTTTTCAGCAATACCCAACTATAGGTGCAGAACTCATACTATTTTTCAGTTCTTTCCTGAAATATGTTTGTTTTTAAAAATTTGGATGCAGGCCCTCAATAAATTCTAAGGTCTCTGGTAATTTGTCAAAATTGCTGATGGAGCTAGCATTATTACTCTGACAGAGGGCAAAGAATATCTAATATATAAATGCAGCTTTTATACATTGCTGTCATCTGATGCTGTAGTTTAACTCCATTAATGCATGTTTATTGTGTGCATGGAGCTGAACTAAAAAGCATATGGAAAACTATATCTCTAGAAAATTCATAATTTCAGCAATATGTTAATCTTGGCATTCAAATAAGTTTGACACAGGATGAGTAGAGTTTTAGCAAACAGGCTCGAGTTCCAATAACAGGAGGCATTGTCCCTTTCATTGAGCTGCTGTGCTCTCTCAGAAAAGCACATGTTTCTGGTTACTGGGGAGTGATCTGAGTTGTGCTTCTGTCTGTTAACTATTGATGACAATTTTTTATTTTGCTAATATTATTAAATTCCATCAGTTTCATTTGCAAAATGTCACTGAGTTGTGAAATGTTTTAATGTTTTAAGCTGGAACCGAGCATTTGATGGAACAGAACTGTCCTAACTACTAGTCTTGAGCAATTTTCTAACCATCTTGTCAGGTTTTCTTATAGGCATCAAAAGTCAACTAACTGCGTTCTTCCTCATTCATCTATTTTCCATAAACTTCAGGATAGCCTTGTGGGTGATGACATCTCTGATAAACTTCCAAGAATGTTGCAATCTGTGAAAACTTGCAAAAATCTTCCTGATTCCCCTGCTGTTCTACATGAGTTGTTGTAAGATCAATTCTCTTTTTCTCCAGTCGACAGCATCTAACTTGTCGGTCTTTCTGTAGCACCAGTTTTGAAATATTATCTTGCAAGCGTATCGTTGTGAACAGCTTTTCTATAGCTTTTGACTCCTTTCAAAGTAAACTTTGAGTTGAGATGTATACGTCAGAAAATGGAAATGAAACAAAATCAGGAAAATTTAATTTTTCAACCACTTGTTGAGGATTCTTTGCCAATCACAACCCTTTAATGAGCCTTCATTGTCTTCCATCAAAAGACAGCATTAGACAGACATTGGGTATGCCACTACCTCTTCAAAATGTCACGCCATGAAGAAGTGGAAAACCAGATAACGTCACTTCATACCTATTGGAGCCTTGATCCTGGGAGTTTCTTTACAGCTAAATATGAATTGAAGCAAAAATACTTGAAGGAATTTGGCAATAAGAGTGAACAATTTTCTTGATCTTTGAAATCATCTGGAAGAAGAGCATTGGTTAAGATAGGATAGTTTAATTGGAGAGCAGATGTCATATCCTCAGGCACAATGGAGCTATACCACATCATTGACTCTGTGGCCCAGTTCTTAGTTTCCATGTTTTGCTGTGGAACCTAGCATAAGCTGGCATTGAAGATTTCAACATTGCAGCATCTGTCCATGTTTACTGGAACAAAGAATTTTTTTTTTTTTTTTTTTTTTTTTTTTGCATGGCTACAATATTTGAACACGAGATTTCATACTGATGGAGGAACCCCTGACCTTTGAATGGTGGTTGTGCTGACTGACAACCTGGATCAAGGCCATTGCGTTTGTTCTCGCTTCAATGGGTTTGGTTTTGGCCTTATTAGGGGATTTATATCTGTGCTTTTCACATTCACTGCATTACAGTGGATCTGTGGCAGCCTTCATCTTCTAAGACTGTTAACGCCATAGTGGTCATCTGTGTTATGGCAGCTGCACTTCTGAATCATGAGCAATGAACTTCCATCGCATTTTCAGGTGTACTGTTCCAGCTCCCAAAAACTGAATAAGAGAAATTCTCTATCTCTTTTTTTGTTCTGTGTATAGTTTTGAATTTATGACCTTTTTGGTTATTGATCCATTCAAGAAACAGATTAGTTCTTTCTCTCATACCATTAAATCTTTCAAGTGTGAGTATGTCCAGTGGATAATCATCTTACCTTTGTGCCAAGGGAAATAGGGCCAAAGTTCTAACTTCTCACAAATGGAGATCCTTTAACCCTGGTAAATCTGCATCTTTTCAATTATATTCTAGGCTCGGATAAAATTTATTTTATGGAGATCCCCCATTATTGAGAAGTAGAAAGAATTGAATGCTTGAAAACAGTTGGCTGTAATTTTAGGCAGTCTTTTCAAGTGAGGACAGGTGCACATCTGATTTATTCATCTTCAGCCATTGCTTCGAACTTTGCTATTAGGAGCATTGTCTGACAATCCAGGACTCCAGAGATGCACTTCAGAAATTCCTGTCATCTAGGTGGCATTCACGAGAAGCTTTTGAAGATTTTTGAAAATTATGTTGTATAAATGCTTGGTACTTGAAGAAAAGTCCGAAACTAAAAGTCATTCCATTGATATGTCTAACTTGTCGAATCAGAAAGGCTTTCTTTGGGTGTGCCTGTTGTTATATGTCTGCATCTAAGAACAAGAAAATATCAAGGTATGAGGAACTTAACTCGAGAACCTTAACAATGAACATTACTACGTTGCCTTTCTACCAGGAAGAATGGATAAACTATAAAGGTCCTAAGAGTTAAATAAACTTTGCAGTATACAGAGTCACCTTTTTTTAAGGCAAGAAAGATCAGCAATCTTTTTTTCTTTGAAATAACATTACATGCTTTAGATAGACCTTTTTAAGTTTCCACACGGTAAAATTCAGGTTGGTGACTTTTCCCCTTCAAGTGATATATAAAAGCATGGTGGCTCTGTGGTTAGCACTGCTGCCTTACAGCGCCAGCGACCCGGGTTCAATCCCACCTTCGAGTGACTGTGTCTGTGTGGAGTTTGCACATTTTCCCTGTCTGTGTGGGTTTCCTCCGGATACTCCAGTTTCCTCCCACAGTCCAAAGACGTGCAGGTTAGGTGGATTGCCCATACTAAATTGCCCATAGTGTTCAGGGACGTGTAGCTTAGGTGGGTTATGAGGGGATGGGTCTGGATGGGATGCTCCAAGGGTTGGTGTGGACTTTCTGGGATTCTGTGTGATCTCACTTACTTTTTTTCTTGAAGTTGTTCAGGACAATCTCCTATCATCTGATTGTGATGCAGAAGACAAGTCTGCATTAAAAAAAACTTTGAATTTGTGCTCTTGAAAAATGCTCTCTGCAGCTTTGGGTTCCTGGATTTGTTGAACTAGAATTTTTCATGAATGTTCGACATTCCTGTCTTTATTTATGGATATAACCTTGTTGTCCATACTGTACTGTAATGATAAAATGAGAAGAGCTAGATTTTTAGGACTTTATCACAACATCAATCTTTCTCAAATGTTTGCTAATTGAACCTTGGAAGTTGTCAATCGGAATGGAGGCCACTGTCTGGAACTAGCTTGTAGGAGTCCCTGCCTATGCAGTTTGGACTGGTTCTTTATGCTATCCTGGCCTCCAGAAATTATAGCTCCTTTTAAATGTCTAATCTCATTTGTCTTGAATTTCTGAAGAAGGGTCCTGACCCGAAACGTCAGCTTTCCTGCTCCTCTGCTGCTTGGCCTGCTGTGTTCCTCCAGCTCCACACTGTGTTACCCCCTTGATTCAATGAATGTTCATTTCTTGATAAATCCACCATATTGATTTGGTGTCCCTTTCTGGTTACTTCTGGGACAACTTTGGAAACCATATGGATCAGAGCAAAATTCCATCTTTCCAAAGAGCCTAACACTAATGTCCCTTCCACCATCATACAGTCAAACTGTTGATTTCAGCTCTGTAGACACCTTCAGAGCTTTCTGTAGGTCTTGATTTATTTGCTGCACTCTTCATTGGTGACAAAACTGGTGACTCATGAACGGGCTACCACAAGGTGAAACCTTCCTACACTAACTACTGCAGACATGTAACCTCATGCCAGGTGATGAATCTAATACCATGAAGCATTTACATTGAAGATGTTAACACAATTAGTTAATAAGATCATCTCCAATATCACCCTTTAAGAGGAGTCATTTTGAGCCTTGAGATATGTTTTGATTTACTACAGATTGTTCACTTTCATTTCCTAACAGTGTTTAAAGCATTTTCCTGAAAGACATGGAGAATAAATGAATGAGGAAGGAAGAAGATTAACTACCTTCGTTTGCTGTGGTGGTCTTGCCTTTTTTTTTTTGAATGTATGTTATCCTCCACATATCTCGCATATACCCACTTATCCCGCTGTTTCTAGCTCTCATTTGGAGTGTTTTGACATTTTACTAAATGTTGACAAAATTGTTTTCCTTTGCTGTGTAAGCATTACCTACCCTGCAGGCTGCCTCCATCGATAAAAGAACCGCGGACCGGTGTGTGGCCACGGCTCTTATACAGCTTAGGAGTGGGGAAAGATCATATGGCCCGTAAGAGACTTCAGTGAGGTTAGAACTCATGGAGGGAAACCGTCCAGGTAATTTCCCCTATTGGATGATGGGACTGTCCTGAGGTATGTGGAGGATAAGAAAGGGAGAGAGAGAAGGTAGGTAATCTTGCTGTACCCAGATTTCCTTGTAAATTCCCATAAAATATTTGTAGTGATATGGTACTAATAAAATTACTTTTTGTCCCTGATTTATAAAAGTACTGGGCAATCAGGATCGTACCAGTGGACTAGACAGCACAGAGCATAATTAGAAGAGTGCTCCCAAGCACTCTGTTTAAACCCTTGCTGAACAATGAAAGCCAAAAATTAGCCCTCTCCTCCCTTTTGATTAGAAGTCCTATATGGCTTGTCTGCCAAGGGTGTTACTTAAATGTGAAAGAGAGAATTCCACCTTCACTGCCTGGCTTTGTAACCATCTCTTGAAATCTCAAAAATGCCACTTTGCTCAGATGACAAGAAATCTGTGTTGGGAAATCTATCTGGAATTTGCTTTTCAGTTAAACCCTAACTGTTCACTCAAATTAGTGTTTCTGGTGTACTGTGGGAATTGGTGTAGCATACCAGTGATGAGAGCTTCCACTATACTTTCACCAATAAACTTTCCCTGCAAATGTGAAATTACTTGTGGTGTAAAGTATTGTCACTGGCTGCTGCAATCTGGTTGTGTGAATACCTGCTGTTTTGTTTCTCTTCCTCCCAACTCCGGCACCCAGAGATTCTTGACAGTGTTACCAGTTCCCACTGAATAAATTAGGGAAAGGTAGGTGTAGTATTTATTAAGATTATCTTCTGTCCTCCAAGACCTGGCTTTATGCCTGGCTGAAGAAAGGTGGAGGTGAAGGCCTCTTCTATTTCCAAGGGCTTTTGAGGACACAGTTACACAGTTCACCGTTGTTTAAAAACTGTCTCTATCCAATTCCCCAACTGACAAGGATTAAATAACTCTTCCCCAAGTTCAGAATAAACGAGGTACTTATTCTACAATCTAGCTTTGAGGGATCACAAGCACTGTAAGTATGGCAAGCAGAAGTTGCTGGCTTGATGAGCAATGGTTTGAATTTGGATTCAGGTGGGTTGGGGTATTGCAGGAGGCTGGAGAGCTCTGCATTGTATCTGAATAGTTCCAAATCTGACCTTGAGTTCTTCATGCTGTCAATTGGATGCAAAATGACAAATGTTCAGTTTCCCAGCACTGCCCTCCTTCCTGTTCAAAAAAAAAATCAAAGACTTGCTGCAGTGTCCAACTTGGTATAAATGTAAGTTTTCTTTCCGCCCGGCAGTGCACGAATGGTCACTTGATGTGTGCAGGCTGTTTCATTCACCTGCTGGCTGATGCCAGGCTGAAGGAGGAACAGGCCACCTGCCCGAACTGCCGCTGTGAGATCAGCAAGAGCCTGTGCTGCAGGAACCTGGCCGTGGAAAAGGCGGTGAGCGAGCTTCCCAGCGAGTGCGGCTTCTGCCTGAAGCAGTTCCCACGCTCCATTCTCGAGAGACACCAGAAGGAGGACTGCCAGGACAGGTAATGCACTTAAACCTCAGAAACAGGCAGGTTATTAACCAAATCATGGCCCTATTGATCCTGATTTTTATTTACTGTGCATAGGGTAGGTGGGGACTGCAGGAAGTCGATTTTAGAGTGGCAGGAATGTCTTAACATGCACAAGCATTTTTTTGGGGCAAAGCAAAAAAAAAGTCTGGTAGTGGTAGTGACAGTGCCCACTTCCCTCTTCCTCCATTATTTTATGTGCACTGCGCAATAATAAATGACAAGTCCTAATACTTGGTAGAGCAACAACCAGTTTCATGCCCATAAAATATTGCAACAAGTCTGAAGAACACGGAACAGCAGGTGTTTCTGTTAGCCATGTGTTACTTGTCTTATTTTTGGAAAAAAGTCTCTTCTTTGTAAATTAGATTCATAGAATTTTACAGTCCTGAAGGAGGCCATTTGACCCATTATGTCTGTACCAGCTCCCTATCTCTGTAGCCTCTGAATTCATCTTTTCAAATATACGTCCAGCTCTCTTTTGAAACCTTCTCCACCACCTCCACTCTCCCAGGCAGTGGCATTCCAAATCCTAACGCATGAGTAAAGAGGTGTCTTCTCATCTCACTTCTAGCTCTCTTGTTGACAGTCTTGAAATTGTGACTCTTAGTTACTGACATACCAACTTGGGGAAACAGAATATCCTGCTTTACCCTGTCGAAATTACTGATATCTTCACTGGTAATTTTCATGATTTGACTTCTTGTGAATGTATCTTGTGTAATGTAGCTAAACAATCCATTGCCTTGCTGTCCATCCTCGGAAACTGATGGTGAGTGTGTTGGGCAACATTGTAAAGGCAACAGTTTAGGGTTTGACCAAAGTAGCAGGAAGCATTACTGCAGCACAAATTTATTAGTTGTTTCAATAGTACTATCTGGGAGAATTCAGTTGACAAATCATTGCCAGTTGTTTGAAACTAAACATATTTTAGCCTTTGCCTTGATTTCTTTCTAGCGTGCAGCACTAGCTTCATAGATTAATTTCACTTCCCTAATTTGATCATTTTGTTCAAAGTATTTTTAGAGTACAGCCAAGTATTTCTGAAACCATCTCACTTCAAAGCACCTTCTGCCCTGAAATTGAGAGCCAAATATTTTGGGGGAACAGGCCCTGATGCTGTGCAAAGTGTTGATTCTTTCACTTGGTACGCTGCTGTAATTGCTGCTTTATTTTGAAAGAAAGCAATTGCCCTGGAGATTTGCCAGGGAGCAGAGATTATTCCATGTATTTAAGAATTGATCCAGAATCTTGTACATTCTTTGTTCTCTAACCTCTATCAATGCTAATCTCTAGCAATGTGCTACAAATGCAGAGGTATCCTCGAGTCTTTTCCTTTTTTTCCTTCCTGGACAAGTACCTTGTCTTTTTTTTCGGGAATCTGCAAATCTGTTTGGCCGAACTGTATTTTGAACACATTTCTGATGCAATAGCTACTTGCGAGCCAGAGCCTCTTGTAAACGAACAAATCCCCCACCAGTCAGGACTGGCACATATTCTGAGGTTACACAAGAGTGGGGAAAGGAAATAATGAAGAATCCCAACAACTGTTTTATCTCCTGTCTTCCAACCTTGTATTTTGATCTTGCTCAATTAAGTGTCATAGTATGTAGTAGGAAACTTTGAATTCTTAACTGGCAGTCAGTTTAACTCCTAATTCGAAGCAAAACCTCAGAGCAAGGGTAGTTCAGTAGGCTATCCTTTGTTTTTTTTTTTCCTACCACTGACAGCAAAAGTGGTGTGTTCTGGACACATTTTGCCATTCAATTCTCAACTCTACTTTCTAAGTTAATATTCAGAGGAATCCTTACAATTTGCCATCACACCTTAGGCCCCAGCACCTGCAATTTTTAGTAACTGTTTGAAAGTGTGATAAGGCTAATTATTTTTCATGGTTTTCCTTCATTTGGAGACTCTTGGTGCCTGACCTTGTATTTTCTCTCCCATTTGTGCTGTTCAAGATTTGTCTTGAGCCTTGGATCTTTCCTTGTGATTGGCACTGCATCTTTCTGAAATTGCCTTTTGAGGACAGCATTGGAAGTTCCCTTATTTGGTTGAGATGTTTATTTGTGTGACTTAGATGTGAGCGATCCTTTACCACTGTTCAAAAAACAGCTGGTTCGTTTGTTGTCCCACCCAACTTTGTTCATTCACCCGTGTTGCTATAAGCTTTTGAATCACTTTGTCTGGTTCAAGGCTATTCTGACACACAAAAATGGATAGCTAAAGTTTTCTAACCAGGATTTTCTCCTGTTTCTATAAGGGTGCTGTCTTTAGCTCTCAAGTAGAAATTGTTCTGAGGGCATGGATTTCTCATGGGAGCACAAAAGGACTGACAAATTGAACAACATTCTATATTGTTGGAAATGTCAGAATCTGTGAGCTTCAATGTCTTTCAGACTCCACTGACAGCCTCATTAATTGAGGCAGTGTGTAACAAAATCAGTTTGGGAGTGGGATTGTCCATATTGTCACGAGGGAGAAATGATCCAGGGCTCCCATCCCTAGTCCCAGTCCACTGCTAGGAAGTATTTGCATATATGGGCATTTTGGGTATAATCTGACTTGACTTTATCAATCTTTGAATGGCTGTTTAGGTTCTTGCCAAAGGAATCATACTTGCAAGAGAAATTGATGTATTTACGAAGAGAGAAAGTTAACAAAAATAAGTACTTTCTGCAGTACTATTCAAAACAAATATTAAATCTACAAGACTGGCAACACTTGACCATTGCCCCAGTGTTACATCCTCAAATGCTGATTTTGACCTTGATTTTTCTTTGGAAAAACTTAGAGATTCCTGTAGCTAGGTGTAGGAACATGGGAATTGCTAGATTACTTCATCTGTTTCACTTTTGATTACCCTAGTAGTCACATGATACAATGAAAATAAAATTGCTCACTAACTTAACAGGAGTGTGGGTACCAACTGAGTACAACAGAGGGATACCAAGGGGCAAAGAACATTGGGAGAGATGGATAGTACTAGGGCAGAAAATGGTAAGGGATTAGAGGGAAATAAGAGTCTGAATTAGTGTTATAGTGAACATACATGCATGCTGAGAGAAATAAATAAGATTAATGACTTGCAGATGCAGATAACTATGTGGAAATATGATGCTGAGGTGATAAGAAACCTAACTCCAAGAAGAGGAGGACAACATATAAATATTCCTAGGTACGTTGTGTTCAGGAAAGGGGGAGATGTAGAAGTGTTAAACATTTTGGTGCTGGAGAACAGATGTCCCAAAGGAATCAAAAACAATCTATTTGGTTAGAGCTAAGGAACAAAAAAAAGTGCAACTGCACTGCTTGGTGTAGTCTTCAGGCCATCAATAAGTGGGAAAGATGGAGAGAAATAAATTTACAATGAAATTAGAAGTGCACTAACTATGGAGTAGTTGTAATGGGTAACTAACTCTCTGAATATTGCCTTGGACAGTGGTAATGTCAAGGGTAGGGAGGGGCAAGCATGTACAGTTTACAGTATTCAGAAGAATGATCCACATTGATATGTTTCCAGTTCTTGAGGAAGTGCTATTTTAGAAATGACGTGGATCAGGTGTTAGTAGGGAACATTTAGAGGACAGTGATTTTAATCATAAGGCTTAGATTTATGGAAAAAGACCTCTTAACTGTGAGGTAGGGTAAAAAGGCATCTGGTCCAGTTGAATTGGAATAAAGAGGAGCAGGCAAAATTGCAACTGAAAAATGGGCTACCTTTAAAGAGGAGAATTGAAGTACAGTCAAAGTATATTTTCATAAAAGGAAAAGTTAGAGCAACCATATGCAGAGCTGCCTGGTGTCTGGTGATTTTAGTTAGATGGAGCAGAAAAATTGTGTTTAGGAGTGATGTCAGGTGGAAAATAGAGGCTGAATATAGAAGCTGTGGAAGATGGGTGATAAGCAAATAATAAAAGCAAAGAAAGCGTATGAGCATAAACTGATCACTAATTCAGGGAAATCCAAAAGCCGCCCATCGGCCTATAATTAGTAAAAGGCTAGTAATGGGAGGCGGAACCAATTATCGACCAAAAATAGGATTTATGTATATTGGCAGGGGCCAAGGCTTCTATGTTGTCTCTCTCTTCCATAACTAAGGTATGAAATGAATGTTTTGCATTTGTCTTTACCAAGGACGAGTTGTTGCACAGGTAATAGTGAAAGAGGAGCTAATCCAGAAACTTGAAACGGATAAAAGTGTTTAGTTAATATAGAAGCATGTGATAAACATGTATCATATTAATTTTGGAATTTGGATCTTTTAAAAATAGCAACAGATGGATTTCACTTAGTCCTGTGAAGGTTTATTTTTAAAAAAGGTCAGTCATTTGAACAGTGACCTAAAATACATCAATTCCAAGAAAGCATGTGAATGCATGTGACTGGCACAAACTCCTAAAATGATGATACTATTGAATTTGTAATAGAGTAAACACAAGGAGGCCATTAATTTGTTTTTGACTTCAGAACAGAAGGTTTAAAACTTTAATTCAGAAGGATCAGCTGTTGAGTTCTGAAGCAGCCAAGCAGCAGAATCTGGTTTTAGTTGCCGAGAACTAGTCACTTTTTATTCACTCGTGGGCAGGGACTTCGTTGGCTGGGCCAGCATTTATTGCCCACCCCTGGTTGCCCTTTAAAAGGTGATGGTGAGCTATCTTCTTGAGTCATTGCAGTCCTTGTCCTATAGGTAGATCCACATTGTCGTTAGGAAGGGAATTCCAGGATTTTGTCCCCCAGTGACACTGAGGGACTGGTGATGTATTTCCATGTCAGGGTAATGAGCAGCTTGGAGGGAACTTGCCGGTGGAGGTGTTCCCATGTATTTGCTGCCCTTGTTCTCCTAGGTGGAAGTGGTCATGGGTTTGGAAGTTGCTGTCTGGGGATCTTTGGTGAGTTCCTGCATTGCATCTTGCAGAGAGCACACGTTGTTGCTACTGAGCATTGTTGGTGGAGAGAGTGGATGCTTGTGAATGCAATGACAGTCAAGTGGGCTACTTTGAGCGAGATGGTGTCAGGCTTCTTGTATTGTTGGAGCTGCAGTCATTCAGACAAGTGGGTATTCCATCACACTCCTGAATTGTGCCTTGTAGATGGTGGACAGGCTTTGGGGAGTCAGGAAATGAGTTACCCACTGCAGTATTCCTAGCCTCTGACATGCTCTTGTAGCCACTGTACTTTCATGGCAGATCCCGTTGAGTTTCTGGTCAACTTTAACCTTTAGGATGTTGATAGAGGGGATTCTGTGCTCGTAACATCATTGAATGTCAGGGGCAGTGATTAGATTGCCTGTTATTGGAGATGGTTATATGCCTGGCATTTACGTGGCACGAGTGTTACTTACCACTTGTTAGCCCAAGCCTGAATGTTGTCCAGGATGTTGAACATGGACTGCTTCGGTATCTGGTGAGTCATGAATGGTGCTGAACATCGTGCAAATGTCACTTCTGAGCTTATGGTGGAGGTAAGGGCATTGATAAAGCAGCTGAAGATGGTTGGGCCAAGGAACTCCAGAATGTCCTGGAGCTGAGATGACTGACTTCCAACAACGACAGCCATCTTCCTTTGTGCCAGGTATGACTCCAATCAACAGACTTTTTCCCCTGATTCCCATTGATTCCAGTTTTGCTAGGGCTCCTTGATGCCACCCTCGGTCGAATGCAGCCTTGATATCAAGGGCTGTCACTCTCCCCTCACCTCTGGAATTTAGCTCTTTTGTCCGTGTTTGAAACAAGGCTATAATGAGATCAGGAACTGAGCGGCCCTGGTGGAACCCAATTTGGGTGTCATTAAGCAGGTTTGCTGAACAGGTGCTGTGATATCACTGATAATGACGCCTTATATTACTGTCTGAGAGTACACTGATGCAGAGGTAATTTGCGGATTCGATTTGTCCTGTTTTTTTGTATGCTGGTCATACCTGGGCAATTTTCCACATTGTCTGAGGTGCCGGTGTCATAACCATTTGAGAAAGCTTGGCTAAGGCAGCAGCAGCAAGTTCTGAAGCACAAGTCTTAAGGGGCCCTGTATCCAGTGCCTCCAACAGTTTCTTGTTGAATCAAATTGGCCTGAAAATTGTCCTCTACGATGCTGATGATCACTGGGATTATTCACTTGGCACTTCTGGCTAAAGATCGTTGCAAATGCTTAAGCATTATCTTTTGCGCTGATGGTTTTGGGTTTCTTCCATCACTGAGGATGGGGATATTTGTGGAGCTGCCACCTCCTTCAAAAATTAGCCTAATTGTCCAGCACCATTCATGACTGGATGTGACAGGACTGTAGGGCTTAGGTCTGTTGCAGTTGATTTTATTTGTGAAGGATTCAAGCCAAGTGAGTTTGAATAGGAATTGTCAAGTTGTTAAAACTGAAAAAAAAGTTGCCTATCAGATGTGAAAGGTGCATGCCAGCAGACTTGGAAAGGAATCAAAATTTCACTGCCATTGAATAACTCCAAAAAGGATAATGTTAGAGAACATGTTGAAACTTTGTTTTACCATTTGTCTTAAGATCTTTATCTTCTATTTATATAAACTTTGTAACGAAGTGTAACAAATAAACGTGCGACCTACCAAGCCAAGTTTTGTTCTTGGATCTGACATTTTCAGTATTGCAGTCAGCTGGATGTATGGATGGGCTATCTTTGTTTAAAAGTTAATAACACACAAAGACCAGATGAGATTCATCTGAGTATACTGAAGAAAGTGAGTAGAAATTGCAGAGCTGCTGACCGTAACTATTTAGTCTGTTTTAGAGACTGAAGCAGTGCCAAAGGACTGGAGAATTGTCATTGCCTCTCTGGTAGGGAAGCTTGTAGAAACAATTTAGAACAAACTTGATTGTCACTTGGGCAAATGAGGTTTAATTAAGGAAAGTTATCATTGATTTGTTAAGGGAAAACGTGAGCTTTTTCATGCTGTTCCAGGTTTGATGAGGATAGTGTTGTTCATGTGGTATAATGGACTTCCCAGAAAACATTTGATAAGCAACTGCACAACAGACTAGTTAGAGGTCACAATAAAAGGGGCAGTAACAATATGAATGCAAAATTAGCCAAGTGACAGAAATGAAGAGTAGTGGTTCTTGATTGTTTGTTTATTTGTTTGTTTTTTTTTCAACTGGACAAAGGTTTCTAGTTCCCCAGGGATCCGGACTCCTCTTCCAGATGTATATTCATGATGTTGATCTGGTGTATTTGGTGGATAGGGCACAGTTTCAAAAATTGCAGATGATTTAAAACTTGAAGTATTGTAAGCCATGAGAAAGATAGTGATAAAATGTATAAACAGCTGGTGGGTGTGGAGGGAGATGGGGGATTAAATTTAATGCACAGAATTTTTACAACATTAAAGTGGATAATTCCCTAGAGCTCAATGGTATCTACCCCCAGGTCATCAAGAGAGGAGATTGCTGGGGCCTTGACCAAGACCTTTTTATCCTCGCTAGCCACTGGAGAGGACCCAGAGGACTAGCAAGTAGCTAATGCTGTTCTTATGTTCAAGAAGGGAAGTAGGGATAATCCAGGGAACCACAGACCAGTGAGTCTCACATCAATGGTTGGGAAGCTATTGGAGAGAATTCTTAGGGATAGGATTTACACACATTTGGAGAAGCGTGGCCTAATTAGGGACAGTCAGTATGGCTTTGTGCAGGACAAGTCATGTCTTATCAACTTGATCGATCACCTTCATCACCTCAAAATTCATTGAGGGTAGAGCACTGGATGTTGTTTACATGGATTTTAGTAAGGCCTTTGAGAATGTCCTTCATGGTAGGCTCATCCAGAAGATCAAGACCCATGGTATCCACAATGACTTGGCCGCATGGATTTGGAATTGGCTTGACCATCGAAGACAGAGGGTATTGGTGGAAGGGTGTTTTTCAGGCTGGAGGTCTGTGACTAATGGTGTTCCACAGAGATCTGTACTGGGACCTCTGCTGTTTACAATCTTCTACACTATTCACAACTCCACCGATCTTTGTATCGTCTGCAAACTTACTAACCCATCCATCAACATTTCCATCCATATATATATGGGTTCTGGGCACCACACTTTAAACGGGACATGACGGCATTGAAGAGGGTGCAGAAAAGATTGAGTGATCCCAGAGGTGAGGAACTGCAGTTCCGTAAATAGATTGACTGTAAGAATCAAGAACAGAAGATGACTGTTAGGCCCATGGTCTGATCCACCATTCAGTGAGATCATAGTTGATCTGATTGTTCTCCACTCCACTTTCCCAACCTTTCACCTTTATCATTTTATTCCCTTACTAATTCAAAATCTATCTCTGCCTTCAATATACTTGATGACCCAGCATCTACAGCCCTCTGTGGTTTCAAAAAAAAAATTCCACAGATAGAGTTTTCTTTGAGAGAAGAAATTCTTCCGTTTCTGTCTTAAATTGTGACGCCTTACACTGGGTGGTTTTAGACTCTCTGACAACCTGTCACCATCTACCTTATCAAGTCTCCTAAGAATCTTGTATGTTTCAACAATGTCTCCTCTCATTCTTCTAAACTCCAGTGAGTACAACTCCAACCTACTTAACCTCTTTTATAAGAAAACCCCTGCATACCCAGAACCAGAACCCAGTGAACCTTCTCTGGACTGCTTCCAAGCTCTGCCCTTCCCTTAGAGAAGGGAACCAAACTCTTCATGATATTCCAGATTTCGTCATTTTTTTTAGCAACAGCTTTTTTTTTGCTCCATTCCATTTGAAAATAATGGTCAATATTCTATTTGTCTTGCCGTTTACCTGCTGAACTTGGCTAGTAGATTTTTATGATTTGTGAAGGAGTACCACCAATCTCTCTGAGCTGCAGTTTTGATTTAAATAATGTTCAGCTCTTCTTTTTCTCCTGTTATCTCTCCCTTTCCGACATTATATTCCATCTGTCATGTTCTTGTCCACTCACTCAACCTGTCAATGTTCCTCGGCAGACTCCTTGTTTCACCCTCATTTACTGGTTCTTGCCTATTCCTGACGTTTGCACACTTGGTGATGGTAAACTTTGTTCTGTTGTCCAAGCCATTGATAGATAAATGGGGACTGTTCTCCTTGCAGAACAAAGTTTGACAGGCCTGTTAATATGGATATTCAAGATCACGAGGGATTGGAACAAAGTAGAAAGAAGCTATTTCCATCGGTGAAGGATTGAGAAACTGAGGACGCAGTGGTTAGGGTCAGGGTCTGGAATACACTGCCGAGAGTGTGGTTGAGAATAGAATAGAATTGAGGCTTTCAGAAGGGAATTGGTTTATCTGGGTGTGAAGAATGTACAGAGTTACAGAGAGAAGGCCAAGGATTGGCATTTGGTGAATTATTTCATCAGAGAACCAGCACATTCATAATGGACCGCCTTCAATGTAACCATTCTATGAATCTACAGTCAGGGCAGTCTTTTTAATTAGTTTACTTTAGACTCTGGTGTGATGGAAGGAGCCCCTCGTGATGGAGAACTTTGGAAATCATGGGACTAAAATCTTTATTATTTTTCTCTCAAGTATGTTACACACACTGTCTTAATTCACTCGTGTATCATGTGTTCATTTTCTTCAAGTGTCTGGTAAGAGGGAAGTTCCTCCTGAGTTTCTTTTGGGTATGTAATTGCAATAATAGTAATCAGTTATCAAAATAAGGGGAAAAAAAAACTTTCAAATCTTTTCACCCATTGGTCAGGCTTTGGAAAGTGATTTGTCTGTTTATTCTAGTATGTTAGATTCCTAGAAAAGTTACAATTCAAAGAGTCCATTAAGCCCGTCATGTCTGAACCAAACTAAGTAAACTGATGAAGGAGCAGCACTCTGAAAGCTTGTGATTTCAAATAAACCTGTTGGACTAAACCTGGTGTCATGTGACTTCTGACTTGGCGCTTGTGTGGTACAGATATTATTTGCCAATTGTCGGCACAGACTGCATACTGCCCAGGTCTTGCTGCATTTGGACATTGTTTTAAATAGAATAGAATAGAAATTTACTCTCACGTGTAATTTTACTTATAAAATTTTACACTTTTTCAAGTCGCCCTACCGTGGTGCCTATATTAATGTCAAAGTCACGTGATAATTTTTTTAAAAAAAAAAGGTAAAATTAAGACAAAGCTCATTGCAGTTCAGTTAATGGCTCCTGGGCTTGGAGAAAGCTGATTAAGGAACAGTGGAATACCTTGAAGATGTAGCCAGGACAAGAATGCCAAGCCTGGACGAGAACACCTGCTGATTGCTGTAATACCTGGAACCGAAGAGGAAAAAGTATCTAAGGAGTGACTAATGTTGCTGAACATTGTAGAGTCAATAAATGAACATTCCCACTCCATCCTTTATGATAGAGGGAAGGTCATTGATAAAGTAGTTGCAAGTGATTGGGCCTAGGCCATTCAATTGAGGAACTCCATAGATGTCCTGAAACTGAGATGATTAATCTCCAACAATTATGAGCACCTTCCTTTATGTCAGTCATGACTCTAACCAGCAGAGAGTTCCCCGGATTCCTGTTGACTCCAGTTTTCCGTTTATGGCAACGGCAGTCACTCTGCCCACACAGCTGGAATTCAGGCCTTTTGTTCACATTTGAATTAAGGCTGTAACGAATCATAGAATCCCTACAGTGTGGAAGAAGGCCATTCAGCCTATCGAGTCCAGACCAATTGTCCAAAGAGCATCCCATCCAGACAACCCTGTAACCCTACTTTTCCCATGGCTAATCCACCTAATGTACACATCCCTGGCCAGTTTAGCATGGCCATCCCACCTAACCTGCAAATCTTTGGATGTGGCCGTAGCACAGCCCAAAGTGGGTGTCAGTGAGCAGGTTGCTGAGCAAGGGTTGTTTGATGACACTGTTGATGACCTCCGATGATTGAGAGTAAGATGATGGGGTTGTTATTGGTCACGTTGCATTTGTCCTGCTTTTGTGTGATAGGACCCACCTGGACAATTTTCCACGTTGTTAGATAGATGTCAGTGTTCTTAGCTGTACTGGAAAAGTTTGGCGAGTGGCATGGCAGGTTCTGGAGCACAAGCCTTCAGTTCTATTGGTGGATTGTTGTCAGGGCTCATAGCCTTTGTAGTATTTAGTGCCTCTGGCCATGTCGGGTGTTTCAAGTTGGCTTTACAAGGACACAGATAATGTACCGGCAAGGATGGGGTGCATATAATTTAGTGAGACAGAGGAACTGAACTAAATCTATTAGTAGAGAAATTAGTTGGAGAAATTGATGAGATTTGAAGGCTGGTAAATCCCCACTTCCTGATAATCTACATTCTAGAGTACTTAAGAACGAAATTGTGGATGTATTGGTCATCTTCCTGGATTCTATAGATTCTAGAACACTTCCTAAAGATTTGACAGCAGCTAATGTAACCTCACTATTTTAAAAAAGGCAGGAGAGTGAAAACTGGGTATTACAAACCAGTGAGTCTGATGTGGTAGTGAGGAAGATGCTAGAGTCCATTACCAAGGATTTTATAGGGATCATTTAGAAAACAATGGTGGAATCAGACAGAGTCAGCATGGATTTACAGAAGGGAAATCATGCTTGACAAATCTCCTGGAATTCTGATGCGGTTTACTTACTGTCAGAGTACTTCTGACAAAGTACCACAGGAGGTTAGTTTGTAAAATTAAAGCACATGGGATTTGAGGTAGTGTATTAAGATGAATAGAAAATTAATTAGAAAATAGGAGACAAAAGGTAGAATTAAAGGGGTCTTTTTCTGAACAGTAGGCAGTGACTAGTGGGATACCACAAGGATCAGTATTAGTACCCCAGCTATTCACTATATATAAAAGATTTAGGTGAGGGAACTAAATGTAATATCTCAATTTGCAGGTGACACAAGGCTGGGTGGAACGGTGAGCTGTGAGGAGGATGCAGAAATGTTGCAGTATGACTTTTTTCTTTATTCATTCACAGATGAGGGTGTTGCTGACCAGGCAGGATTTATTGCCCAACCCTAATTGCCCAGGGGGCAGTTTAGAGTCAGCCATATTGCTGTGGGTCTGGAGTCACATGTAGGCCAGACCAGATAAGGATGGCAGTTTAACAGTGTGGAGCTGGAGGAACACAGTAGGCTCCGAAACGTCAGCTTTCCTGCTCCTCTGATGCTGCCTGGCCTGCTGTGTTTCTCCAGCTCCACACTGTGTTATCTCAGACTCCAGCATCAGCAGTTCTTACTATCTTTAAGGATGGCAGTTTCCTTCTCTAAAGGACATTAGTGAACCAGATGGGTTTTTCCTGACAATCGACAATGAGTTCATGGTCATCATTAGGTTCTTAATTCCAGATATTTTATTGAATTCAGTTTCCACCATCTTCCCTAGTGGGTTTCGAATCTGGGTCCCCAGAATGCATCTGGGTCTCTGGATTAATAGTCCAGTGATAATACCATTAGGCCATTGCCTCCCCAATTTGGACGAGCTGAGTGAGTGGTCAAGTGCATGGCAGATGGTAGCAAAAATAGAAAAGCAGGTTATTACTTGAATGGCTTTAAATTGAGAGCGGGGAATGTTCAACGAGGCCTAGGTATCCGTGTGCACAAGCTTGCATGTACACCAGGCTGTAAAGAAGGCAAACTGTATGTCTGCCTTCATAGCAAGAGGATTTGAGTGCAGGAATAAGGATGCCTTGCTGCAATTATACAAGGCATTAGTGAAGCCACACTTAGAATATTGTTTGCAGGTTTGGCCTTGTCTGAGAGAGGATGCTGTTGCTATAGAGCGAGTGCAGTGAAGGTTTGCCAGGTTGATTCCTGGAATGGCAGGACTGACGAATGAGGAGAGATTGAGTCAGTTGACATTGTACACTGGAGTTTAGAAGAATGAGGGGAGAACTCATAGAATTTAATAGGTTTCAAACAGGACTGGTCAGGTTAGGTGCAGGAAGGGCGTTCCTGATGGTGAGGGAGTCCAGAACTGGGATCCTAGTTTTAGGATATGGGGTAAATCTTTTAGGACTAATGAACAATTTCTTCACCCAGAGAGTGGTGAACCTGTGGAATTCACTATCACAGAAAGTGGTTGAGGCCAAAACATTCTGCTTTCAAGAAGATGATGGCTATAACTCATGTGGCTAAAGGAATCAAGGGATAAGAGGGGAGGGCGGAATTATGGTATTCAGCCGTGATCACGTTGAATGGCATTGCAGGCTCTACTAGGAGTTGAACAACTTGGTCTTGCTCCTAACTTCGGTGGCTAAAGATTGGCATCTCTGTTGGGGGGAGGCTAAGATGAATCATCCACTTGACACTTCTGATGATTGGTCCAAATGCTGCAGTTTTATCTTTTACCCTGAAGTGCTGGGCTCCCCATTATTGAGTTGTATAATTGTCCACCGCCATTCACCAGTGGGTGTGGTGAGATTGCAGAGCTTAGATCTGTCTCATTATTTGTGGAATTGCTTATCTCTGTCTGTCACTTGCTGCTATGGATGTAGTCCTGTTGTGTAGGTTCACTAAGTTGACACCTCATTTTTATGTGTTGCTGCTGGCCTCCTGTATTCTTCATTGAACCAGGGTTGATCTTGTTTGATAGAAATGGCAGAGTGAAGGATATGATGGACCATGAAGGTATAGATTGTGTTGGAGTACAACTCTGCCGCTGAGAGCTCTCAGCCTCCCTTGGAGGGCCAGTCTCAAATTGCTAAACCTGTTCCAAGTCTGTCTCATTTAGCATGATAATAGTGCCATACAATATGATGGAAAGTATCCTCAATGTGATGATGAGACTTTGTCTACAAAAGGACTGTGCGATGATAATTTTTACTGATACTGTCATGGACAGATGCATTTGCAGCAGGCAGATCGGTGATGATGAGGTCAAATGTGTTTTTCCCTCTTGGTTCCTTCACCACTGCCACAGCCCTAAGAGTATCTATGTCCATTAGGACCTGACCACCCCTCTCAGTAATGATGCTGCTGAGCCACTTTTGCTGATGAACATTCGAAGTCCCCAGCCAGAGTACATTCTGCACTCTTGCCACCCTCAATGCTTCCTTGAAGTGGTATTCACCATGGAGGGTTATCTGCTGAGGGTCAGAACATGGTAATCAGTAGGATGCTTCCTTGCTCATTTTGAGCAGATATAATGAGACTTCATGGGGCCTGGAATCAACTTTGAGGATTGGGTTGGGTGGAAGGAAGTTGGATGTGACATTGCAGAAGAATTTTTAAGGAACATGAAGGATGTCTGACAGGGGCCACAATGTCGTCATCTACAGCTGCAAGTTAAAAGTCCATAAAAGAAAGTGGGTAGTACTATCTCTGTTGAAATATTCGAAATAAAATGAGAAGATCCTAGATTTTTGTATTAATGGGTTGTGTTGACCCTCCATGCTCTTCTGCATTCTTGTAATGCATGGATACCAGAAATACTGAACACCTATCTTAATTGACCTTCCTGGGCTACTGAGCACATTGAACAGCAAAGATCACGCAAATAAAGATGTGCGTTTTTAGGTATTTTTCTGACTTGTCTTGTTTTCTCCTGTTTGCATCAGTGAAGATTTATCAGTACACATCAGGAAGGGTAAAGATACAACACAAGATTGAACACGTCTGGGAGAGAGTGCAGACAGATTTTAACAACTTGCAATTCAGAACATGGAGGATCAGACGCGCTTGGTGTTGATTTTTGGGATGAAGCAGGTTGTGCCTACACCATTTGAGGTTTAAAAAATTGAAAGGTAACCTTATTGAACATAAGATTCTGAGGTGTCCTGCCACAGTGGATGCTAAAGAGATGTTTCCCCTTCTCAGGGAATCTAGAATTAGAAGGTATGATTTCACAAGGAGTCTTCAATTTAAGATGTAGATGAAGGATTTATGGTGATCTGCTACACCATATTGAATGATCATCATCATATGCAATCACTTGGGATTCAGAATTACTTCTTTCCACTCCAGTGCTACTGTCCATGTCTCTGTTTACAGGAGGGCTGATAACACTGCTTCCATGGAGGGTATGAGCTTGGTGTTGAGTTTGAGATCTTTGTCATCAGACACTGTTCTAGAGATGACTAGCTCAAGAAAATGGAGCTGAGGACTAATAGTTCACCAATAATCTTAATGAATAGTGGAGTGAACTTGATTGGCCTGCTACATCTCCTGTTTGAACAGGCACTGCTTTACCACAACACACAGCAACTCATTTTGAGAGTTACAGTTCAATATTTGATTTGATTATGAATTTAAATTCATGAACTGATTGCAGTTATGATGGGCTTTAGGACGTTTGCAAGTAAAATTAAAAAAATGACTGCATGGAAACTAACATGCCATTCTACTGTTCTCCTTTGGATGATGCAAGAGGAGGCACTGAGTTGTTAACTCATTATTATGGTTAAAGAAGTTCTATGTGGCAATTCCTCTTAATCACGTGACTTAAGGATCTGTGTTGATTATTCCTGTTTGGCGGTAAGTGGTTATATTGTCACTTTTTTGTGTTTCTTTACTTCTGTGAAGTATCAATGTTTGGAGTTGAAAATGGGTACATGAGTATTTTTTAAAAAAATCTGTATTTGCTGGGAATTGGAAACAAAAATAAATTGCTGGAAAACTCAGCAGGTTTGGCAGCTTCTGTGGAGAGAAATCAGAATTGGAAGTTTCAGGTCCAGTGACCCTTCTGAAAATGTTAACATGAGTATTTTCTTCTGTTGAGTCATTTCAGATCCCAATGCTGGCACCTTAGTGTTTGTCTATCTTTTAAGAACTCCTCCTTCAAAGTGGGATTGTCCTGATCTAAGGTTTGAATCAGAGCATAGTGGAGGTGCATTTTCCCCCTTAAACATCTATAAAACTCTGCAAAGTCATGAGCAAATATTATTTAATCGAAGGTGGGAAACGTCTGTGTGACTCCTTGAGTTTCTACATCTCTCCTACTCCTATTGCTACCACAAGAACAGCAACACCACCTAACACACACACATGCACAATGTTCTGGGCTGTCTGGGAAAATGCATTGCATGAAAAGCCTAGAAGCAATTGGTCTTTGTGTTCAAAAGACCACCTTTCATATTATCTATAACCTTGAGCATCGTCATGGAGATAACATATAACCATATGCAATATGTTTTATGGGCTGGCCTGTCTGATACAGTTGTCAACACAAGTTAAAACAATTTTATAGTGAATCATAATCTATAATAGCTTTTTTCTACTTTTGTTATTTTAGTTCACTTGAATAAAATTTTCTGAAAGCAAAAGTAGACTCCTGATCTTCATTTTCCTTTACACAGTCTTATTTGTGGGCTTAAAATGTGATTTTCTGCTGATTTCTGATCTTGATATATAATTAACAGTACTGGGGACAGTCAAAGTTTGAGGTATCTGGAGCCATTGAAAAGGCCATTCTAAAGCCTACAAAGGCCCATTTTCTTTGGTTGGTGTGTTGCATTTTCATTGTGACACAGGCTAAATGCTGCTGAGATGCAACTGCAACTTACTCCCAATGAAAATTATTTGGCTGACTTGAATGTGGTGTGTTTGAGCAATGATAACAGCAAAGTGCATTTATATCGTACCTTTACTGTAAAAGAAAAATCCAAAGGCATTTCTAATCAAACAATTGTTGACATCTAGTCACATGAGGGTATTAGGGCAGAATACCTGATCAGAGTAGACCTATGGAGACTGTTAAAGGAAATGAGCAGAGAGGTTTTAAGGATATGAGCCTTACTTCGGTTGTGGGTAAAGTGTTGGAAAGGATTATGAGAGAGAGGATTTATAACCATCTAGAAAGGAATAATTTGATTAGGGATAGTCAACACGGTTTTGTGAAGGGTAGGTCGTGCCTCACAAATCTTATTGAGTTCTTTGAGAAGGTGACCAAACAGGTGGATGAGGGTAAAGCGGTTGATGTGTATATGGATTTCAGTAAAGCGTTTGATAAGGTTCCCCACGGTAGGCTATTGCAGAAAATACGGAGGCATGGGATTGAGGGTGATTTAGCGGTTTGGATCAGAAATTGGCTAGCTGTAAGAAGACAGAGGGTGGTGGTTGATGGGAAATGTTCATCCTGGAGTTCAGTTACCAGTGGTGTACCTCAAGGATCTGTTTTGGGGCCACTGCTGTTTGTCATTTTTATAAATGACCTGGATGAGGGCGTAGAAGGATGGGTTAGTAAATTTGCGGATGACACCAAAGTCGGTGGAGTTGTGGATAGTGCGGAAGGATGTTGCAGGTTACAGAGGGACATAGATAAGCTGCAGAGCTGGGCTGAGAGGTGGCAAATGGAGTTTAATGCGGAAAAGTGTGAGGTGATTCACTTTGGAAGGAGTAACAGGAATACAGAGTACTGGGCTAATGGTAAGATTCTTGGTAGTGTGGATGAGCAGAAAGATCTCGGTGTCCATGTGCATAGATCACTGAAAGTTGCCACCCAGGTTGATAGTGTTGTTAAGAAGGCGTACAGTATGTTAGGTTTTATTGGTAGAGGGATTGAGTTTCGGAGCCATGAGGTCATGTTGCAGCTGTACAAAACTCTGGTGCGGCCGCACTTGGAGTATTGCGTACAGTTCTGGTCACCGCATTATAGGAAGGATGTGGAAGCATTGGAAAGGGTGCAGAGGAGATTTACCAGGATGTTGCGTGGTATGGAGGGAAGGTCTTATGAGGAAAGGCTGAGGGTTTTGAGGCTGTTTTCGTTAGAGAGAAGGTTAAGAGGTGACTTGATAGAGACATACAAGATGATCAGAGGATTAGATAGGGTGGACAGTGGGAGCCTTTTTCCTCGGATGGTGATGGCTAGCACGAGGGGACATAGCTTTAAGTTGAGGGGTGATAGATATAGGACAGATGTCAGAGGTAGGTTCTTTACTCGGAGAGTAGTAAGGGCGTGGAATGCCCTGCCTGCAAAAGTAGTAGACTCGCCAACTTTAAGGGCATTTAAATGGTCATTGGATAAACATATGGATGATAATGGAATAGTTTAGGTTAGATGGGCTTCAGATTGGTTTCACAGGTCGGTGCAACATCGAGGGCCGAAGGGCCTGTACTGCGCTGTTATGTTCTATGTTCTATGATTCCAAAGCTTAGGCAGATGAAAGCACACCACCAGTAGTGGTGAATTAAAATCAGAGGTGCTCAGGATTAAATGAGTGCAGGTGTATCGGAGGATAGAGGGACTGGAGAAAATTGGAAAGGATTCCGTGAAGTCATGGAGAGTTTTGAAAACTGAAAATCTTAAAATTGAAACAATTGTTTAGTATGCTTGCCTTCATTGCTCAGACTTTTGAATATGGGAGTTTTGACATGTTGGCATTGTACAGGACGTTGGTGAGGCCTCTCCTGGAGTAAGATATCCAGTTCTGGCCTCTGTTATAGAGAGAATATTATTAAGCCAGAGGGGGTTCAGAGATTTACCAGGATGTTGCCAGAATGAGTTAGAGGAGGCTGGAAAGGCTGGGACTACTTTCACTGTAGTGTAGAAGGTTGAGAGGTGACTGTATAGAGGTTTGTAAAATAACAAGGACTTTCATTAATAATGGGCAATAAATGCTGTCTAGCAAGTGACTACCACATCCCTTGAACAGATTTTTTTAAAAAAACTTGATTTCCAGATAAACTGCTTACAACAAAAAATTTTTGACTTCAGTAATTAGTATGTGGGTCATAGCCAACATACTGTTGGAAAAAGTTTCAAGAAACTGTGATCTTTTTTAATTCTGAAATCGTCCAAACAATTACATCTTTTCCAGCTTTCTTCATAAATCTTCTTTAAATGCAGGTATATATTCCTAACTCCGAACTAGAGGTAAAAGGGCTTAGATGAGTGTTTCTGTAGCAGGTGAGATGGGGAAAAAGCAGAGCCAGGTGCAGTTATGGAGGTGAGTGATCAAGTGAGCACAGCTACATGTTTGGAATTTTGTCACTGGCTCAATCGTGTCCCAATTAATCCACACAATGGATGGTGCCATTAGCTGGGAAATGGGTTTATAGGAGGCGATGGTCTAGTGGTGTTGTCACTGGCCTTTATCCCAAAGACCCAGATAAGATTCTGGGGACCTGGGTTCAAATTCCACCATGGCAGATGGTGGAATTTGAATTCAATAAGTATATGGAATTAAGAGTCTAATGATGACCATGAATCGGATGTCAACTGTCAGGAAAAACTCATCTGGTTCACTAATGTCCTTTTAGGGAAAGAAACTGCCATCCTTACCTACATGTGACTCCAGACCTACAGCAATGTGGTTGACTCTTAACTGCCCTCTGGGCAATTAGGGATGGGCAATAAATGCTGCCTGGCCAGCGACTCCCCCATCCCATGAATGAATAAAGAAAAAAAAGGTTGTTCTTCTGTTTTATTATTTAGTTGGAGGAAATTTTCTCATTCAGCACTGGATGTTGGGTAAGCAGTCTGATCTTTAAGGTAGGGAAAGAGATGGTGGGTTAAAGCTGGACATTGTTTTTGAATAATGTCACCAAGGGAACATGAGTAATTAGGAAGGGATTGAGACTAAATCTTTGGGGCACACCAGACGATACAGTGCGGGACCTGGAACAGAAACTGTTGCACGTGAATTTCTGCCTGCAACTGGATCCTGTTTGCTTTGATAATAGTGATGTGCTTGACGAAGATGGTATGGTCATTTATATCAAAGAGTGCAGCCAGTTTTCACTGAGTCAAGCAGAAAGCCTATTTATCATGATATCATTCAGTCTTTTGTCTCTCAATTCGAATTTTTGCACTTAAAGAATCTAATTCATACTCTTAATTGCATTTTGCACGAGTGACAGCCTCCTGGTTAGAATCCCTTCATATATTGGGGCAAAACAGAAAACAATTTGCCTAGGTGCAGAGCAACCAGTCTGGATGTACCAATTTGCTTGTACAACTTTTATCATCTGTCAACCATCTTTCAAAGCTGTAGAGCCCATGTTTTGCTATCTTTGTCTTTATCCTTCAGTCCTCTAACACTAGGAATTGATCCTTTTTAATCTATATACTGCCTTATTTGTGTGCCTTGGTTTTCAAAACTGAGCACCTTGATTGAGATGCAGTGGGCCCAGAATATTGATTTTTAGCATGGCATCTTCTGACTAGTACTGTAATACTACAGAATTTTAGTTGTAGATCACTCCACCACTGATGACTGTACCTTCATTTGTCTAGGCTGTAGAAATCTCTCCTGAAAGTAATTTTTCAAGAAGCGAACAATGCCTGCTCCTCTGTCCCATTTGTCCAAAATGCAGAAGTATAATACCACAAATCATTATATCCACACAAAGGAGGAGAAAGCAAAGGAACTAATATCCTTATATTAGAATTCATTTAGAATAAGAATTAATTTTGGAGAATGAACAAGCAGTAACTAGTGTCAAAGGAGGAGGTAGGTTCAATCCAGGGAACTGCACTCATACCCTTTTATTTAATGTTTAGAGAACATGCTTGAACTGCATAGTCCAGCATAACCTAGCCAAAAGGCTGGTCAGTAGCTGGTTGATATGATTGTATAGCTTTGGTAAGTTGATTTGTGGCTCAGGTACTTGGTATGGCTGATATGAATGCTAATCTTCAGTTTCAGTCTTCCTATCATGTTTGTCTCCCAACTCCATCTGTTGCAACATGGAGTCTGAAGATATTTTGTAATAGTTTTTGCAAAACACAATCCAGGATCTTGAATCTATCTGCAATGCCTGATAAGATGGTGACAAAATTTTGTTGTCTGCCTAGATTACAGTGATTGGTCTGTTCACAGATGCATGATGCATATGCTGCAAAACATGTTGGCCCAAAGATTCAGCTGAATCAGTGAGATACCATCTCTTGGGCAAATCTTTCTCTCAGTTTTAATTCAAATTATTTCTCATCAGCTTTTGCAGTACAAGCTTTTTTTTTCTTCAATCAATTACAAATGAGGAAAGACTATGCTGCATGCTACGCTATCTTGGCAGTTCTTCCTTTTGCTTTTCCTCTGCCTTGAGTGTTTGAGTTCTTTCATTCGATTAACTTTACAATCCTGACCCAACTTAGGAAAAATATCTTTATTTGCAAAGAGTAACACTTGAAATGTGGCTTGTCACATCACAATTCAGGGCCAAATGTCAACTCCAGCTGTTGACTTTAAAAATATCTGTGATTGTATACCTGTGTGAAATTTGTAACTTTTTTATTCTAGTAATAAAGAGTTTAATGAAAATGGAATTGACAGGAACTTTCAAGAGGCATAGCACCATCAAGCACAATTTGCTGATCTGCTATCCACTAATTTAAATATTCACTCCATTCCATGACAGTAATGTGTACCATCTTCAAGATGCACTTCACTGTAGCACCTTACAAAGCCATGACCCTTGGATATGTGCAAGGACAAGGTAGGAGATGCATGGGAACACCCTCCCCTGCAAGTTCTCCTCCAAGCCATTCACCATCCTTCAGTGTCTCTGGGTCAGAATCCTGGAGTTCACTTCCTACCAGTACTGTTGGTGTTCCTACACCAATCCAAGAAGGCATCTTGCTGCCCACCATCTTGAGACCAACAAATGTTAGCCTCGTCCGTCATGTCCACGTTCCATGAAGGAATTTAAAAAAAAAAAAAAAAAAGTTGGTCTAAATTTTGTTAAATTATAGATATACTAAAGAACAATACAGCACAGGAACAGGCACTTCAGCCCTCCAAGCCTGCGCTAACATATTTTGTCTTTCCATACTAAAATTGTCTTCACTTACAGGATCTGTACTCCTCTATTCCCTTCCTATTCATATATTCGTCCAGGTGCACCTTGAATGCTGCTCCTGGTGTCTGCTTTCACCACAACCTCTGGAAATGCATTCTACACACTCACCTTTGTGTGAAAAACTTGCTTCGCACATCTCTTTTTAAACTTTTCCCCCTCGCACCTTGAACTTGTGTCCCCTAGTAATTGATCCTTCCACCTGGGGAAAAATCCTCATACTTTGCACTCTATCCATGCCATTCATAATCTTTTAAACTCCTGTCAGGTTGCCCCTCAACCTCCTATGTTCCAGTGAAAACAAATCCAGTCTGTTCAACCTTTCTTCATAGCTAATATCCCCCATACCAGGCAACATTCTGGTAAAGCTTTTCTGTGCCCTCTCCAAAGCATGCACATCCTTCCGGTAGTGTGGTGACCAGACCTGTATGCAATATTCCAAGTGTGGTCTGACTAAACTTCTATAAAGTTGTAGCATAATTTGTCTATCCTTATATTCAGTACTCCTCCCAGTGAAGGCAAGCATGCCATAAGCCTTTAACTACCTTGTCTACCTGTGCTACCACCTTCAGTGATTGTGGACCTGCGCACCCAAATCTCTAGGCAGTATTAACATATAGAGGGTTCTGCCATTCATTACATTTCTACCTGTACTTGACCTGTTAAAAAGCAACACCTCACATCTCTGGATTAAACTTCCATCTGCCATTTTTCTGCCCACACCTCCAACTGATCTGTATCGTGCCCTATTCTTACTCAATCCTCCTCACTAATTGGTGGAGTTACAATCTTTGTATTGTCCGCAAACTTGCTTATTAGACCAGCTACGTTTTCCTCCAAATCATTTATGTAGCTCACGAAAAGCAGAGGTCCCAGTACCAATCCCTGTGGAACGCTAGTCACAACCCTCCATTCTGAAAAACATCCTTCCGCCGCTACCCTCTGTCTCCCATGACTAAGTCAGTTCTGTATCATCTTGCCAGCTCACCACTGGTACCATGTGACTTCACCTTTTGTACCAGTCTGCCATGAGGGACCTTGTCAAAGGCTTTACTGAGTCCATGTAGATACCATCAACCACTTTACCCTTATCAATCATCTTTATCACCACCTCAAAAAACTCGATCGAGCTAGTGAGGCACGACCTCCCCCACACAAAACGATGCTGTCTATCGCTAATACTGATTGATTGTTGTATCATACATATGTGAACATTGTGTTTTATTAAAGAAGCTGTTTCTTTTTTAAAAAAAATAAATAAAATGATGTCATTACAATGTTTTTCTAATTTCTAATGGAGCACTGCAATGACATTTTTTTTTGTTTAGATGAGTTGTTAATCGTAGGTTGTCTGATTTCACGTGGGTGGCACTGTTTGGAGTAAGTTGTCCTAGAGTTGTGGACAGTATTTATCCCTCAACCAGTATTACCAAAACAAATGATCTCATTTCTCATTTCATTACTATTTGAGGCATATTGCTGTGAGCAAATTGTGCTGATGCATTTCCTACATTGCACAAGTGACTGCACCTCAATTTGAGACAACCTGAAATTGAGACAGGTGCAACTGCATACAGGTTCTTCCTTCATAAAATGCCTTTGGTTGTGATGAGCTTTTTCTTCAAATAAATGAGCTATGTTTATTGGCACAATTTTCTAATCCTGCATCTTAACCTAACATGCAACCTCACGTGATAACTTTGGCCTTCTGTTGCTTTTCCAATTAAGAGTTTGTTTGGTAAAGGAAATGACTTTGAAATTTCTTGGTTAGGGTGTGAGTCATTTTGCTATGATCTCCAAGTCAGCTGGGGGAAGTGATGGCTTTGTATTATTGCTAGACAATTAATGCAGAAAGTCAGCTAATCTCCCTGATGACTAGATTCAAATCCTGCCATGGCAGTTGGTGGAATTTGATTTCAATTTAAATAAAAATCTGGATCTAAAAATCTACTGATGATCATGAAGCCATTATTGATTGTCAAAAAAAACCTATCTCGTTCACCAATTTCCTTTAGGGAAGGAAGCTACCATCCTTACCTCTGACTCTAGGTCTAACGCAATGTGGTTGACTTTTAACTGCTCTCTGGGCAATTAGGGATGGGCAATAAATGCTGGCCTAGTCAGCACTGCCCTTGTCTTAGTGAATGAGTTTTTAAAAAAACTACACTAGATATATACTATACTAGAGCTGCACACTCCCCTTCAAATATTGCTTCGTTGAGAAGGTGCACCATCTATATCAATGCTGGTAATCAATAGTTTTCTGCTGTGGAAATTGTCACAACGTAATACAGCATCTGGATCTTGTCACTCAATAATAGTCTCACTTCTACTTATAAAACATTGACTACTCTAGTGAAATGAACAGTATCCTAAATTTAGGAATATGATCTCCTTTTCCAAGGCTCTGCTAAAAATCTATATCTGGTGTGTATTATAGCAACAACTGAGTCATTTGGTGCGTTTAACAAACTGAGACATGTCAAGCACCTTCCATGGCACTATAAACAGTGTGACACCATTCCATGTAAGGCGATACTGGGTCAATTGCAAAAATGCTTAGTCAAAATTCTGAAGAGGTGCTTTAAAGGAAAAAAGGCGAGGTAGAGGTGGAAGGTCTGTATTCCAGAAACCAAGGCAACCGAAGGCAGTGCTACCAATGGTTAAGAAATGAAAATTGTGGTTGCTCAAGGCCACAATTATGTTCAAGAGATTACAGATATTTGAGAGTTATCTTTCTGGAAGAAATCACAGGAATAGGTAGGATTGAGGCTATTTGTAAACAATTATTGGAATTTTACGGTCACGATGCTACGTGGCTGGGCGTGCTATAGATCAGTGAGCAAATGCGTGGATAAGGAATAGGACTTGAGAGTTAAACACTTGCAGCAACAAAGTTTTGGATGACTTCAGACTAGGCAGGAGTGAGTTGGAATAGTTGAGTTGAGGTTACAGAGGACGAATGATTTGTCCCATCTCATCTGCTTCAGAAACAAAGTCGGGTAATATCAGGGCAATGGCAATTGATATCTTAGTGATGGCAATAACGAGAGATTGGAAGCTCATCTCGGGATCCAATGTGACGCTAAGGAGCCAGCAGACTGTCTAAATATTGGCCTGCACTGGGAGAGGGGAGTCAGTAGCTGGGAACAAAGTCTTCACCGAAGATAGAAGAATAAATTTCACCGTTTACAATTATGGATTCAATTTTTGCTCCTCCAGTACTGGGTATGGAATAAATTCTGATAAACAAGACTGGAGGAGTGAAGAGTGATGCTGATGAGGGAGACCTGGGAGCCGGAGTCATACCTATCATAAAGGAAGATGTTTGTCGGTCTTGGAGGCCAATCGTCTCACTCCCAGGACATCAACTCTTGGCATTGCTCAAAATAATGCCCTAAGTCAAGCCAACTTCAGTTGCTTCGACAATAATCTTCCCTCCATTATAAAGTCAGAAATGGGAATGATCTCAGCTGGTAGCATGATGTTCAGTAACATGCATAACAGCGCAGACGCTGAAGCAGCTCATGTCCGTACACAGCATGATCCAGGCAACATCTAGTGGCAAGTAACATTTGCACCGTACAAGCGCTTGGCAATGACCAACTCAAAAAAGGAGAGTCTAACCATCTACTTTGATGTTCACTGGTATTACCATTGCTAAATTCCCCCACTAACAATTTCATTGTGGTTACCATTAATCACAAACTGAATTAGACCAGTTGTATAAATACTGTAATAAAACAAATAGGAAGAATCACCAAACTCTAAGTGTAAACTTTGCTTTCTCCCCACAGGTGCTGCCAGACCTGCTGAGTTTTGCCAGCAGTTTCTGTTTTTGCTTCATGTAAATACTGTGCGTACAAGGCTCAGAATTTTGCAGCAAGTAACCTCCTCCTGTCTCCCTACTGCCTGTACACTATCTGCATATCACATGTCATGAGCATGCTGGAATACTTGTCACTTGTCAGAAGGGTGCAGTTCCAATGACACTCGATGTTTGTCATAATCGAAGACCAAGCCTGCTTGATCAGCACCCCTTCAACCAACTCCCATGTTCACTTTGTTTCAACAATGCACAGGAGTAGCAGTTTATGCCAGCCACAAGATGCAGTATAGCAACTCATGCAGCTTCCAAGTCTGCAAACTCTAGTGCCTGGAAGGACAAAGGCAGCAGGTGCATGGAAGCACCAGTACCTGCAAAATGGTGTGCTCCGCCATTCAATTGCTGGGATGTTTCTTAAGCCCATTCTCCTGCCTTCTTCCCATAACCCTTGATTCCCTTATTAATCACGAATCTATTTGCCTCTGTTTTAAATATACTCAGTCAGTTAGCCTCCACATCCTTCTGCTGCAGTGAGCTCCGCAGATTTACCATCCTCTTGTTGAAGAGATTCGTCCTTATCTCAGTTCTAAAGGTCATCCCTTCACTCTGAGGTTGTGCCCTCGGTCTTGTCTCGCCTACTAGTGGAAACATCTTCTCCATGTCCTTTCTATCCAGGTGTCTCAGTATTCTGTAAGTTTCAATGAAATCCACCCCTAATCCTTCTAAACTCCATCAAGTACAGATCTAAAATCCTCAACCACTCCTCATGTGACAAGCCCTTCATCCCAGGATCATTCTTGTAAAACTCCTCTAGATCCCTTCCAAGGCCATCACATCCTTCTTTAGGAACTGGTTCCACAGGGTAATGGCTCAAGAAGGCATTTCAGCAGCACCATTTCAAAGAGAATTAGATATAAACAATTGTGATGCATATCCAGTCAATGGCTTAATATTAAACATTCAAAACTGTCTTTGGCTTCTGTCTTGAAGTGGTAGCTTGCAGATGGGAAATTGGAGGGGGCAAAAATAGATTCTCGGGGGTTACCAGGGTTAGTAGAGTGAGAGTGGGCAGAGAAGCATCACAAATAACTATCTAGTATGAATGGAAGAAGCTAAAAGTAGTCCCTCCCAGAGGGTTGAGGGATGTTGGAGAAGGATTTTTTAAAATTCATTCACAGGATGAGGGCGTCACTGGCCAGGCAGCATTTATTGCCCATCCCTAATTGCCCAGAGGGCAGTTCAGACTCAATCACAGTGCTGTGGGTCTGGAGTCACATGTAGGCCAGACCAGGTAAGAGTGGCAACTTCCTTCGCTAAAGGCAGATGGGTTTTTCCTGACAATCGACTATGGATTTACGGTCATCATTAGATTCTTAATTCCAGATATTTATTGAATTCAAATTCCACCATCTGCTGTGGCTGGATTTGATCCCAGGTCCCCAGAACACTATGTAGGTCTCTGGATTAACAATCCAGCGATAATACCACTAGACCATCGTCTCCCCAAAATTGTGAGATCAACCGTGATAAAGGCTGTTGACAGATCAAGGAGGAAATGTTAAACTTTGCCACAGTTACCAAAATGGCACTTGTGAACTGTAGCGGTAGTGTGTCAGGATTGGAAGCTAGTTTGGGGGATTCAGGCGTGGAATTCTGGGAAAGATGCATTCATATTTTGGAGGCAGCATTCGTGGATTCTGCAGAGGAAGGTAGTCTGGAGGTTGGATAGTAGCTTCAAGGACAGTGGGATCAAAATTGATTTTCTGAGAAATAAGAAATTAATGAGAGTCATTAATAATTGACAGTCTTGATATGTGGGAGCTTTTGGGGAAAATTAACCATAACGTGATAGAGATGTTCATTAAGTTGGAGAATGAAGAAGTTACGTCTGAAATTAGGGTCCTGAATCTAAACAAAGGAAACTGCAAGGGAATGAAGCATGAGTTGGTAATGAAGGATTTGGAAACCGTACTGTATGGTTGGTAGGATAGGTGGTAACTAATATTTAAGGATCAAATGCATGAATTACAACAATGATCCATTCCCATCTTATTCAAAAATAAAACAGGAAAGGTGGTGCAACCATGGCTTATAAAAGAAATTGAGGATGGTATTCGTTCTAAAGAGGAGACTCATAAAATTGCCAGAAAAAGAAACAAATCTGAGGACTTGGGAGCATTTTAGAATTCAGTAAAAGAGGACCAAAAAATTGATCAAGAGGGAAAAAGTAGAATACGAGGGAAGACATGCAGGGACAATAGAAACTCATGGCATTACTAGTCGAGCTAATATTTGTTGCCTGTCTCTAATTGTTAAGAGTCAGCTACATTACTGTGGATTTAGAGTAACGTAGGCCAGACCAGGTAAGGACAGCAGTTTCCTTCCTTAAAGGGGAAGTAGTGAACCAGATAGGTTTTTATGACAATTGATAGTCAGCTTCAATAAGCTTCTAATCCATATTTTTATTAAATTCAAATTCCATCATCTGCTCTTGTGGGATCTAAATACAAGTCTCCAGAACATTAACTGAGACTCTGGATTGTTAATCTGGTGACTATACCACTAGGCAGTTGCCTCCCCTAACTAAAAGCTTCTAAAAATATGCCAAGAGAAAAAGATTTGTGAAGACAAATACAGTCCCTTACAGTCAGAAGTGTGGGAAATTATAATGGGGAACAAAGAATTGAACATACCTCTCGGTTTGATCTTCACAAAGAGGACACATAATTTCTCTTACAAGACTCGACAGGGTAGGTGTGCAGGAATGATGCTTCCCCTGATTGGATGTCCAGGTTCAGGTGACATATTTTCAGAATATGGGACAGGTGTAGATGTTACTGTTATAGCTATACTGGAACAGCTTGGCAAGGGACGCATCTAGTCCTGAAACACAAATCTTCATTGCTGTTGCTAGAATGTGTGATGGCCTGTAGCTTTTGCACTATCCAGTTTCTTCAGCCATTGAGTCAGAGAGTCATACAGCATGGACACAGACCCATCGGTCCAACTAGTCCACGCCAAACATGTTCCCAAACTAAACTAGTCCCACCTACCTGCATTTGGCCCATATCCCTCCAAACCTCTCCTATTCATGAAGTTATCCAATGTCTTTTAAACATAGTAACTGTACTTCCATCCACTAGTTCCTTTGGCAGTTCATTCCACACACTAACCGCTCTGTGTAAAAAAAAAAAAAAATTGCCACTCATCCTTTTCAAATCTTTCTGCTGTCACCTTAAAAATATGCCCCCTAGTTTTGAAGGCTCCCAACTTCGAGAAAAGACCTTTGCTATTCATCTTATCTATGCCCCTCATGATTTCATAAACATCTGAAAGGCCATCCCTCAACCTCCTATGTCCCAGTAGAAAAACTCCCAGGCTATCCAGCCTGTTTTTATTGATATCGGTTACACTGGTTAAAGATGTTGGAGGACTCATTGCTGCAAATGCTTCAGCCTTGTCTATTTCATTGATAGGCTGGGCTTCCCCATTATTGAGGATAAGGATATTTGTGAAGCTGCCTCCTCCAGTGAGTTGTTTAATTGTCCACCATCATTCACAACTGGACATGGCAGGGCTGTGGAACTTGGATTTTATCTGTGCTTGTGGGGCCGTTTAGCTCCAACATGTGCTTGCTTCCGCTTCATGCTATGCAAGTAATTCTGTGTTTCACCAAGTTCTCCATTTTAAAGTATGTCAGGTGCAGCACCAGGCATAAGTGTCCTGTACTCTTTATTAAACCAGCCTTGTTGGGAAGGGTAGAGTTAGGATCCATGGATTAAGGTTGTAGTTGATTACGGTTCTGCACAGTGTCATAGTCCACAGTGCCTCATGGATGCCTAGTCTTGTGTTGCTGGATCTGTTTGATAGCTGTTCTGTTTAGCAAGATGATAGTGGCACACACACAATGGAGGGTGTCCTTAGTGTAAGCACAGGATTTTGTCTTAGTAAGAACTGTGCAGTATTCCCTCCTGCCAACATTCATTCTCAGGTGTATCAGCAATAAGTAGATTTGAGAAGACAAGTTCTAGCAGGTTTTTCCCTGTTTCTCTCACCCTTCCACAGACTCAGTCTAGCATCTGTGTTCTGTAGGACTTGACCAACTTGGTCAGTAGTACTTTTACCAAACCACTTTTCATGATAACAATTTAAATCCCTCACCCAGCATACTTTCTGCACCCTTTCCAGTCTCCGTGCTTCTTCCATTTGATCTTCGATATAGAGGAGAATTGATTCATCAGCCAAGGAAGAACAGAATATTTACCCCCTGTATTCATTCACAGGATGAGGGCATCACATTTATTGCCCATCCCTAATTGACCAGGAGCAGTTAAGAGTCAACCACATTGCTGTGGGTCTGAAATCACATGTGGCCAGTTTCCTTCCCTAACGGGACATTAGTGAATCAGATGGGTTTTGCTTAACAAATGGATTCACAGTCATCATTAGACTCTTAATTACAGATATTTTATTGAATTCAAATTCCACCGTTTGCTGTGGTAGGATTTGAACCCGGGTCCCCGGAATGTTATCTGGATTAACAGTCCAGCAATGATACCACTAGGGCATCACCTTCCCAGGCAAGAATATGATAATCAGCAGGAGGTTTCCTTGTCTAAATCTGACCTGATGCCATGAGACAATGCTGAGGACTCTGAGGGTAAACAAATCCTTTCCAACGGTATACCATTGTGCCATCACCTCCAGTGGATCAGGATAGTGATGTTTGAGATATTTTCATGTAAGCAATGTTTCTGTGAAAATGCCTGTCGGGCTGTTTCTTGACTAGTCTGTGAGACAGCTTTTCCAAATTTGGCAGGAATTCTCAAAAGTTGACAAAGGAGGACTTTGCAGGATCAACAGGGCTGCATTTACCATTCTAGTCATAGCTGGGTTGATGCCAAGTGGTCTGTCCAGTGGCCAGACGAAGTAAGGATGACAGATTTCCTTCCCTAGAAGGCATTCGTGAACCAGATGGTTTTGCATTCAGTGACTTATCGACAAGAGCACTTGGGCCACTTTGTACGTGTACACTTTCCAATCTCATAAAAACCAAAAGAACTGTGGATGCTGTAAATCAGGAACAAAAACAAAGTTGCTGGAAAAGCTCAGCAGGTCTGGCATCATCTGTGAAGGAGAAAACAGAGTTAATGTTTCGGGTCCGGTGACCCTTCCTCAGAACTTTCCAATCTCATACTGTTTAAGAAATATTGTACAAATCTGTTCCACCTACAAAAGTAGATAACCTCACATTTAAAGGGGAACTTGCAGCTGGTGGTGTTCCCATGTACCTGCTGCCCTTGTACTTCTAGATGGAAGTGGTGATGGGTTTGGAAGGTGCTGTTTGAGGATCTTTGGTAAATTTCTGCAGTACATCTTGTAAGTAGTACACACTGCTGCTACTGAGCATTGGTGGTGGAGGGAGTGGATATTTGTGGGTGTAGTGCCAATCAACCAGGCTGCTTTGCCTTGGATGATGTTGAGCATTTTGATTGTTGTTGGAGCTGTGCCCATCCAGTTAAGTGAGGAGTATTCCATCACACTCTTGACTTGTACCTTATAGATAACAGACTGGTTTTTGGGAATCAGGAGCTACTCACTGCAGTATTCTTAGCCTCAGTGTTTATGTGGTGAGTTGAGTTTCTGGTTAATGGTAATCTCAGGATAGTTGATAGTGGGGAATTCAGAGATGGTAACACCAGTGAACATCAGTCTCTTATTGAAAATGGTCACTGCCTGATACTTGTGTGGCGCAAACCTTACTTGCCACTTTTCAGCCCAAGCTGAATATCACCTAGGTCTTGTTGTATTTGAATGTGCAGTATCTGAGGAGTTGTGAATGGTACTGAATATTGTGCAGTCATATCCCTATTTCTTACCTTATGATGGTGGGGAGGTCGTTGATGGAGCTGCTGAAGATTGCTGAGCCTAGGACATTACCCTGAGGAACTCTTGCTGATTCATTAAGCTTGTTGAAATCCTACTGAAGCTGCTTTACATCTCACAGCACACAACCACTTAGCTTTATATCATCTACAAATTTGAAAATATGACATTTAGTCCCTATCTCCAAATCATTGCTATAGATTGTGAGCACCTGGATTCCAAGTCATGCTGCTGGTACTACTGTACCAGTCATAGCCCACTGCTGTGAAATGACTCAATTATTGCTTCTTTTCCCACTTTGACCCAAATTCCCAGTTAATTTGTAATGATTGTAACAAGGTAGCCAGCTGGACCTCATAGAATATGAGTTCCCTGATTGCGGCTGTTAATCTGGTCCAATTAGGGCATTGATATTCTTTTAGGTCCAACTGGCTGACCTTGTTAAAATCATTCACTTATTCAGTCTCACTTGGGCAAAGTCTCACTCTAAATATTTGTCCTACACTGACCATTTGCTTTGAACAACCCCATATATAGACAGCTCCGGTGAACTTTTCAATTTGCTGCTACAGTAGTCAACACCTAATTTACGCAAGAAATTTCAGGTATTTGACAGATAACTACCACTTTGAGACAGCTGCCTGTTTAGTAAGATTATTTTAACTTCCTGCGACTCTAGTTCTGATTCTGATTCTTACGCTACAATTAAACTTGCAAACGATTTGCCAGTTGAATTCCCACTTTGACCCAAATTTCCTGATATGCGCACTGTTTCTGTCTTAGTCCAATGTAGTCTATCTAATTCTGACTGTTTGGATTACTCTGACCATTGGCATCAAGGAACCCAAGCAAAACTAGTCTAAATGGGAATCGAGGGGGGAAAAAAAAACTGTCCACTAGTTGAAGTCATACCAGCACATTGGAAGATGGTTGCGGTTGTTAGAGATCCTTTATCTCAACTCCAGGACATCTCTGTAGGAGTTGCTCAAGGTAGTGTCCTCAGCTCAACCAGTTTCATCAATTGTCTTCCATTGATCATAAGGGCAGAAGTGGGGATGTTTGCTTATGATTACTCAAATGTTCAGCATCATTCGTGACTTCTCAGATGCTGAACCAATCATTGCCCAAATGCAGCAAGACCTGCACAATATCCAGGATTGGGCTCACAAGTGGCAGGTAACAACTGTGACATTTAAGTGCCTGGCAATGACCGTCTCCAACAAGAGGGAATCTAACCATCACCTCTTGACATTCCATCACTGCCATCACTGAATCACCCACTGTCAACACTCTAAGGGTGACCATTGAGCAGAAAATTAGCTGGACTAACCATATAAATACTGTGGCTATAACAGCAGGCCAGAGGTCAGGAATCTTGCATAAGTAACTCCCTTCCCAAAGCTTGTCCACCATCTGCAAGGCACAAATCAAGATTGTGACCCTTTACTTGTTCGATTGAGTGTAACACACTGAAGAAACTTGAACCACCTGAATACAGCAGCACACTGGTACACAACCACAAGCATTCACTCCCTTCACCAATTGATGCTCCGTGGCAGCAGTGTGTACCATTTATAAAATGCACCACAGAAACTCTGTAAGGCCAAAGGCTCCTTACTTGTAGAAGGCTACCACCTTCTACAATCTTCTATCATCTAGGAGAACAAGGGAAGCAGGTACATGGGAAAACTATTACTTGTAAGTTACCCACCAAATACCACCATCTTGCCTTTGAAGTATGTCACAGTTCCTTCTGTGTCATTATATCAAGTTCCAGGAATTCTCTCCCTGATGAACTTGTGGGCGTATCTACACCAAATGGGCTGCAACAGTTCAAGAAGGCAGATCACCACCACTTTTTCAGGGGAAACTAGGGATGGCCTCACCAGCGGCACTGACACTGGCATCCCATGAATGAATAAAAAGAAATTAGCGAATAGCTAATTTAAGGATTGAGAATTATTTCCTTCCTGCTGTACAATATTTCTGTGCCATGGTCTACAGAGAGCCTTGCTGAAACCTGTTTAATTTGTTATAGAGTCCGACACCATTTTCCTGCACGTGGCCCATATCCTTCTAAACATTTTCTATCCATGTATTCATCCAAATGCCTTTTAAACTTGTTAATGTACCTGCCTCACCACTTCTGCTGGCAGCTCATTCCATATGTATACCGCCCTTTTTGTAAAAAAGTTGCCCCTCAGATTCCCAATGTATTCTTTCCCCTCTTACCTTAAACTGATACCCTCTAGTCCTCAATTCCCCAACTCTGGGAAAACGACCCGAGTGCATTTGCCCTTTCGATGCCTCTCATGATCTCATACACTTCTATAAGATATCCCCCCCCCCCAGTCTCCTAAACTCTAAAGTAAAAAAGTCCTAGCTTGTCCAACCTCTCACTGTAACTCAGTCCCTTGAATCCTGGCAATATCCTTGTAAGTTTCTTCTGCACTCGTTCCAGTTTAGTAACATCCTTCCTATAGTAACATGACCAAAACTGAACACAATATTCCAAGTACAGCCTCCCCAACATTCTGTAGAACTGCAACATAACTTCCCAACTCCTATACTCAGTGCCCTGACTGATGAAAGCCAGTGTGTCAAAAGGCTTCTTCACTGCACTGTCTACTTGTGACTCCATTTTCAGAGAACCGTATACATGAACTCCAAAGTCCCTCTGTTCCACTACACTCCTTAAGACCCTTACACTTACCATGAAACTCCTACCTGGATTTGACTTTCCAAAATGCAACACCTCAGACTTACCTATATTAAACTCCATTTGCTATTTCTCAGCCTACTTTCCCAGCTGATCAAGATCCTGCTGCAATTTCTGATAACCTTCCTCACTGTCCATGATACCGCCTATTTTAGTGTCATCTGCAAACTTACTAATTATGCCTTGTATATTTTCATCCAAATGAGTGATATAGATAACAAACAGCAATGGGCCCAGCACCAGCCCCTGAGGTACATCACTAGTCATAGGCCTCCAGTCTGACAAGCATCCTTCCACTATTACTCTCTGTTTCCTACCATCAAGCTAATTGTGTATCCAATTTGCCAGCTTCTCCTGATTCCATGCGATCTAACTTTCCAGAGCAGCCTACCATGTGGAACCTTATCAAAGGCCTTACTGAAATCCATATAGACTACGTCCACTGCCCTGGCCTTATCAATCTTCCTGATCACTTCATCCAAGAACTCTAACAAATTTGAAAGGCTTGATCTCCCATGCACGAAGCCACGCTGAATACTCCTAATCAAACCCTGTCTTTCCAAATGCTTGTGTATCTTATGTCTCAGAATCTTCTCAAGTAACTTACCTACCATAGATGTTAGGCTTACTGGTCTATATTTTCTAGGTTTTCCTTTGCAGCCTTTCTTGAATAGAGATGTAACATTCACTACCGTCCAGTTGTCTGAGACCTCACCCGTGGCTAACAATGATGGAAGTATATCAGCCAGGGCCCCCTGCAATTTCTTCTCTTGCCTCTTGCAGGGTTTTTGGATATATCTGGTCAGGACCAGTAGATTTATCCACGTTCACACATTCTAACACTTCCAACACCACCTCTACTATGATATGGACTGTCCCCAAGATATCGTCACTAACTTCCCCAAGATATCGTCACTAACTTCCCCAAGTTCCCAAGTCTTCATGTCTTTCTCCACAGTAAACACAGAGGAGAAATATTTATTGAGGACCTCGTCCATCTCCTGCGGTTCCACACATATACCTCCAAAAGAATGTCCAGGTACAGCGTCGCATCCATTGGATCACTGCTCAATGAGAGTAAAAGTCCCATGTACTTGAGAGCTGAAGCTTACCCAGGTTTTGAACCCACGTGTCATTGCTCGATCATCTCTGCTTTCCTGGATGAATGCTGACAAAACAACACACACGAAACTCAGCAGCAACATGTTGGAGCTTTTGGCATGAAATGTATGGCAAACTCAATTTCTTGTTCTCACCTGTCATATTGTGGTTGTTATAACTCACAAAGAGTGCAGTAAATGCAGCATGGTCAAATGAACACCTTTATCTACAAGGTTCCTTCCATGCTGTTCCAAACTGAACACTGTTCCTCCCTGTCACTGGGTCAATATCCTAGATTCTCCTCCTTAAACCATTAGAAAAATTTCAGAGATTTATTAAATATATACTTTTTTTATGTGGGGAGACTAGAGAAGCTGGGTTTGTTCTTTAAGCAGAGGAGGTTTGTCCCCTTCCCCTGTATTTGAGGTGACATCTTCTCTACAGTCTTTAAGAAGCGTGTGAATGAGCACTTGAAATGGCATAACATTTAAGGCTACAGGCCAAGAGCTGGTAAGTGGGACTAGTGTAAATAGGTCATTGCATATTTGATGGACTGAAGGGCCTCCTCTGCATTGTATAATCCTACGATTCAGTTACAATTTTCTCTTGTAGGTCTTCATGTGACTGAATGGGGACAATTCTCAACCCACAGGTTTTTGAGCAACTGGGGCAAACTGTCACATGGGTTATTGAGATCTAGGGTGCAAAATTTGCTTTGTATGTTTACTATCTCTGCCACCACCCTGCCTTATGGAATTGTGACTCAAAGCACGATGCAACTTGATAGGGAAGTTGTTGCCAATCTGAACGATTGGTGGCAACACTCTCTTGGTCAATAATAGGTGGATTGCAAATAGTAAGGTGCCTGTCACATAGCCTTGCTTGACACTTGTCAATATTTTGAAGGGACTATTTTGACAAAGGGTTTCAGCCTGAAACATGGACTTTCCTGCTCCTTGGATGCTGTCCCACCTGCTGTGCTTTTCCAGCTCCATATTTATTGATTCTAGCTTTCCAGCATCTGCAGTCCTTACTGTCTCCTGCTCAAGATAGTTGCACTCATATGATCGTGAAACAATGATGATGTGGCTGTGATGAAGTTTCTTGGACATCCAAATCCCTACACAGAACTTCACCATTTACTGAGTCAAATGCCTTAGTCAGGTGAATGAATAAAATAAAGAGTTTCTGGTGGTATTGTTGATGTTCTGCTTGGATTTGTCTGGAAACATAATCCATGTCAGATCTTTCTGTGGAAGTTCAAAAGCCACACTGTCTCTGGGATGATTTCCTCAACTACAGGAAACAGGGAATTCAAGAGATATGTCAGGATTTTCCTGATATGTACAAGGAGGAAATACTTCAATAAAAAAGGTTGAGGAAGAAATTATAAAATGAATCAAAATTATGTAAAGTTTTGATAGATAAGGGAACAAGTGTTGCCAGTGGCAGAGGGCACAGATTTAAAATAATTAGCAAAAGAATCATAGAGTTATGGAGCTGTACAATATGGAAACATCCCCTTCAGTCCAACTCATCCATGCCGACCAGACATCCTAAATAAATCTAGTCCCATTTGCCAATATTTGGCCCATATCCTTCCTAACCTTCCTATTCTTATACCCATCCAGATGCCTTTTAAATGTAAATTGTACCAGCTTCCACCACTTCCTCTGGCATCTCATTCCATACACGCACCACCCTCTGTGTGAAGAAGTTGCCCCTAGGTCCCTTTTAAATCTTTTCCCCTCTCACCTGAAACCTATGCCATCTAGTTTTGGACTCCTCCACCCTGGGGAAAAAACCTTGTCTATTCACCTTATCCATGCCCCTCATGATTTTATAAACCTCTATAAGGTCACCCCTCAGCCTCCAACACTCCAGGGAAAATAACCCAGCCTATTCAGCCTCTCCCTATAGAACAAACCCTCCAACCCTGGCAACATCCTTGTAATTCTTTTCTGAACCCTTTTAAGTTTCACAACATCTTTCCTATAGCAGGAAGAACAGGATTGCATGCAAAATTCCAAAAGTGGCCTAGCCAAGGTCCTGTATAGCCACAACATGACCTCCCAACTCCTATACTCAATGCATTGACCAATAAAGGCAAGTATACCAAACATCTTTTTCACTATCCTGTCTGCCTGTGCCTGCACTTTCAAGGAACTATGAATCTGCACTCCAAGGTCTCTTTGTTCAGCAACACTCCCCAGGACCTTACCAATAAGTGTATAAGTCCTGCCCTGATTTGCCTTTTCAAAGTGCAGCATCTCACATTTATCTAAATTAAACTCTATTTGCCACTCGTTGGCCCATTGGCCCATCTGATCAAGATCCCATTGTACTCTGAGCTAACCTTCTTCACTCAGAGGGAAGATGAAGAGGATTTTCTCTACATAACCAATGGATAATTATCTGGAACACATTGTCTGAAAAGATGTTGAAAACCAATTCAAAATAGTAACTTCTAAAAGGAAATTGCAGAAATACTTGAAAAGGAACGGGATAAGGGGACTAAACATCTGGGAGTGGATATAATTAAATAGTTCTTTCAAAGACAAGATGAACTGAACGCCTTCCCTTTGTGCTGTACCTTCTAATGACTTGGGAGCAATGTTACCACACAGTCTGCAACATTTCTGGGAAAAAGCCTGTTGCACCTCAGGGATGGGCAATATAATTGTCAGCCTTGCCAACATCATTTGCAGCATGAGAACAAAAAATAAATTCCACTAGGAAGTTTGAAATGATATACTGTGAAGTTCAGCATATAATTTAGCTTCAAACTACCAGTACATTATAGAAATGGATCTGTAATCCTTCTGTTTACAGTGCTTAAAATACATCACAAAATAGAGACTTGAACACCATTTTTAGTAATTTATGTATGAGTCTGGCTGAGTAGCCTCCGTGCCAACAAACTAACTGTTTATTATTGTTCCGTTCTGCTTTTCATACTGTGAAAGATTGTGTTTCTCCAGACAAGAGCGAGAAAAAGGAGATAATATTGTTAGGTGTTTTGATGTTTTAAAAATCTGACAATGAAGTATTCTATATGCTTTTCTCTAAGTATTGCTTGATCCATCACTCAACACAAGTCAGTGAATATTTATCTGTTACTGATTAGTTTTGTGTGATATTGTCAATGCTAGCCTGACTCTATCATGTCACTATCCCACTGAATACATTTGGGTTATACTCCTTGAGTTAAGATTCTTCACTTCAGTCTTATTAACTTATTCATTCCCTCTTACTTGTTTTTGTTTCTATTTGCAAGTTTGCAGTATTCTTTATAAGTTTACAGAATGAGAATGTGAGTGGATTAATCTGTACTCTGAGATGGCAGACGGGTTAACCTGTACTCATTGGAATTGTGGGTGGTTTAGCCTGTCGGCATTCAGATGACAGGAGTTCAGAGCTGTTCCTTAGGTACATTTGATCATGCAGTCAAGGAACAAGAGTAGGCCAACTGACCCATTGAACCTGCTCCACCATACAATAAGACCATAACTGATCTGATTTTAACTCTACATTCCTGCATATCCCTGATAGCCTTGCATTGCCTTGGTAATCAAGAATCTATTTTCCTCTGCCTTAAAAATATTTAGAAGTTCTACACCCAATGCCTTTAAGGAAGGGAATTCATAACTCTCTGAGAGAAGAAAAGTGTTTCCTCATTTGTGTTTTAAGTGAGTGCTCCCTTATTTCTAAACTATGACCCCAGTTCTACACCTAGCCTGTCTTATCTTTCCTCATACGGCAATCCGCTCATTCCCAGTATTAGTCTTGTAAACTTTCTCTGAACTGCTTCCAACACATTAACATCCTTCTGTAAGTACAGTGACCAGTACTATACACAGTACTCCAGATGCAATCTCACCAATGCCCTGTATAACTGAAGCATAACCTCCCTACTCTTACGTTTAATTCCCCTTGCAATGAAACATGATATTCCAAAAGCTTTCCTGATTATTTGCTGTATGCATACTAATTTGCTGTACCCGCATACTAAGCTGTGGTTTGTGCACCAGGTCATCCAGATCGCTGCATTTCAGAGTTTTGCAACCTCTCACCATTTAGATAATAAGCTCTTGTATTCTTTCTGCCTCTACCAAAATGGACAATTTCACACGTTAGCACATTGTGCTCCATTGTACTTCCAGTAGAGCAACCAAGGAGACTGCCCCGGGCTCTGTACTCTGGAAAGCCCTGTGCTGGAACAATAGGCACCTGGGAGCACAGTGGGATCTGTCATAAGCTCCACGCTGCCCTAGGGACTGCATTGGTTGGATTAATTTGTCGAGTGTGAGATGTTGGTATGGTTTCTGGAGACGTGATTTATTTAATGCCTTCTTACCAATGTCACAAGATGCAGCATCCGTAACTCACAACATACCCAGAATATGGTTATTCACATCTCATCCCAGTTAATGAGCTGCCTCTTTGTTACTCCTCACCATGCCAACCTCACCTGGAGTGCTATTGTCATCAAAAAAGATTATTTGACCATGATCAAATTGTTGACTGTGGGGCTTTACTGTATATACATTAGCTGCCATGTGTCCCTACATTCCAAAAGTGACTGCAATTCAAAAGTATTTAATTTACTTTGTGACATCCTGAGATTGTGAAAGGGACTTCATAAGTATCTCCATCCTCAAAGGGAGGCAATGACCCACCAAGCTGGTTTGTTGTTGTTCCACAGACGTTTCATTACCCTGCTGGGTAACATCGTCGGTGCAGCCTCCGATGAAGCGCTGTTGTGTTTTCCCGCCTGGTATTTAAACTCTGGAGTCTGTTGAGCTGGATTACCTCACTTCCGGTTTTCCTTCGCAATGGAGTGTATATGGGGTCAAGTTCTATGTGTTTGTTGATGGCTTTCTTCATGGAGCACCAGGCTTCTAGGAATTCCCGTGCTTGCCTCTGCTTTGCTTGTCCCAATCAAATACATAGAGCTCGACCCCCATATACGCTCCATTGTGAAGGAAAACCGGAAGTGAGGTAATCCAGCTCAACGGACTCCAGAGTTTAAATACCAGGTGGGAAAGCACAACAGCACTTCATCGAAGGCTGCACTGATGATGTTACCCAGCAGAGTAAAGAGACGTCTGCAGAAAAACAATGAACCAGCTCGGCGAGCCAACCAACCACATCATCCACAACCCGAGCTACAAATCTACTCTAAAACCTTGGAGACAATGGCCTATTGGTATTATTGCTGTACTGTTAACCTAGAGGCCCAGGAAATGTTCTTGGGACCTGGATTCAAATCCCGCTACAGCAGACGGTGAAATTTGAATTCAAATTTTTTTTAAAATCTGGAATTAGTCCATTGGCAATTGTCAGGGAAAAACCCATCTGATTTGCTAATGTCCTTTAGGGAATTAAGACATGTAAGGATATTTTAGAGATAGTAGGAACTGCAGATGCTGGAGAATCTGAGATAACAAGGTGTAGAGCTGGATGAACACAGCAGGTCAAGCAGCATCAGAGGAGCAGGAAAGCTGTCGTTTCGGGCCTAGACCCTTCTTCAGAAATGGGGGGAGGGGAACGAGGTTCTGAAATAAATAGGGAGAGAGGGGGAAGGGGATAGAAGATGGATAAAGGAGAAGATAGGTGGAGAGGAGACAGACAGGTCAAAGAGACAGGGGTGGAGCCAGTAAAGGTGAGTGTAGGTGGGGAGGTAGGGATGAGATAGGTCAGTCCAGGGAGGACAGACAGGTCAAGGGGGCGGGATGAGGCTAGTAGGTAGGAGATGGGGGTGGGGCTTGAGGTGGGAGGAGGGGCTAGGTAGGAGGAAGGACAGGTTAGGGAGGCGGGGACGAGCTGGGCTGGTTTTGGAATGCGGTAGGGGGAGGGGAGATTTTGAAGCTTGTGAAATCCACATTGATACCATTGGGCTACAGGGTTCCCAAGCGAAATATGAGTTGCTGTTCCTGCAACCTTTGGGTGGCATCGTTGTGGCACTGCAGGAGACCCAGGATGGACATGTCGACTGCGGAATGGGAGAGGGAGTTGAAATGGTTCGTGACTGGGAGGTGCAGTTGTTTAGTGCGAACCGAGCGTAGGTGTTCCACAAAGCGGTCCCCAAGCCTCCACTTGGTTTCCTCGTTGTAGAGGAGGCCACAAGGGGAACAGCAGATACAGTATACCACATTAGCAGATGTGCAGGTGAACAGCTGCTTGATGTGGAAGGTCCTCTTGGGACGTGGGATGGGAGTGAGGTAGGAGGTGTAGGGGCAGGTGTAGCACTTCCTGCGGTTGCAGGGAAAATTGCTGGGTGTGGTGGGGCTGGAGGGGAGTGTGGAGCAGACAAGGGAGTCACGGAGAGAGTGGTCCCTCCGGAAAGCAGATAAGGGTGGGGAGGGAAATATGTCTTTGGTGTTGGGTTCGGATTGCAGATGGCAGAAGTGTTGGAGGATGATGCGTTGGATCCGGAGGTTGGTGGGGTGGTACATGAGGACGAGGGGGATTCTGTTTTGGTTGTTATTGCAGGGAGGGGGTGTGAGGGATGAGTTGCAGGAAATGCGGGAGACACAGTCAAGGGCGTTCTCGACCACTGAGGGGGGGAAGTTGCGGTCCTTGAAAAACGAGGACATCTGAGATGTTCGGGAGTGGAATGCCTCATCCTGGGAGCAGATGCGGCGGAGGTGAAAGAGTTGGGAAAAGGGGATGGCATTTTTGCAGGAAGGTGGGTGGGAGGAGGTGTATTCTAGGCAGCTGTGGGAGTCGGTGGGCTTAAAATGGATATCGGTTTTGGTTGCCAGAGAGGTCCAGGAAGGAGAGAGAGGTATCAGAGATGGTCCAGGTGAACTTAAGGTTGGGATGGAAGGTGTTGGTGAATTGGATGAACTGTTCAAGCTCCTTGTGGGAGCACGAGGCGGTGCCGATACAGTCATCAGCGATACAGTAACGGAGGAAGAGGTGGGGGATAGGGCCAGTGCAGCTACAGAAGAGGGATTGTTCCACGTAACCTACAGAGAGGCAGGCATAGCTTGGGCCCATGCGGGTACCCATGGCCACCCCCTTTGTAGGAAGTGGGAGGAATTGAAAGAGAAGTTCTTAAGGGTGAGGACGAGTTCAGTTAAGTGGATGAGGGTGTCAGTGGAGGGGGACTGGTTGGGCCTGTGGGACAGGAAGAAGCGGAGGGCCTTTAGGCCATCTGCATGGGGAATGCAGGTGAATAGGGACTGGACGTCCATGGTAAAGATGAGGTGTTGGGGACCAGGGAATCAGAAGTTTTGGAGGAGGTGGAGGGCGTGGGTGGTGTCACAGACGTAGGTGAGGAGTTGCTGGACCAAGGGGGAGAAAACGGAGTCGAGATAAGTAGAGATAAGTTCAGTGGGGCAGGAGCAGGCGGAGACAATGGGTCAACCAGGGCAGTCAGGTTTGTGGATTTTGGGAAGGAGGTAGAAGCATCCCCTCCCCCTACCGCATCCCAAAACCAGCCCAGCTTGTCCCCGCCTCCCTAACCTGCCCTTCCTCCCACCTATCCCCTCCTCCCACCTCAAGCCCCACCCCATCTCCTACCTACTAACCTCATCCCGCCCCCTTGACCTGTCCGTCCTCCCTGGACTGACCTATTCCCTCCCTAACTCCCCACCCATACTCACCTTTATTGGCTCCATCCCCGCCTCTTTGACCTGTCTGTCTCCTCTCCACCTATCTTCTCCTCTATCCATCTTCTATCCGCCTCCCCCTCTCTCCCTATTTATTTCAGAACCCCCTTCCCCTCCCCCATTTCTGAAGAAGGGTCTAGGCCTGAAACGACAGCTTTCCTGCTCCTCTGATGCTGCTTCACCTGCTGTGTTTATCCAACTGTACACCTTGTTATCTAAGGATATCTTATCTGGTCTAGCCTGAGTGTGACTCCAGATCCACAGCAACGTGGTTGACTCTCAACTGCCCTCTAGACAATTAGGGAAGGGCAATAAATGCTGGCCTAGCCAGCGATGCCCTCATCCCATGAATGAATAAAAACCTCCCTCATGGGTAGTGAGTTCCAGCTCGTTACCACACATTGTGTAAGAAAATTCTTCCTCATAATCCCCCTATATTTTGAGCCCAAAATCTTATATCTGTGTCCCCCGGTCCTTGTACCATTAACTAAAGGAAAAATTTTCCTGCGTTTATCTTGGCCAAGCCTGTGAAAATCTTGTGCACCTCTATCAAATCTTCCGTCAATCTTCTTTGCTCCAAGAAGTCTGCTCCACTCTTTCCAATCTAACCTTGTAACCAAAATCTCCCCATCACTGGAGCCATTTTGGTAAATCACAGCACCATGATGACTTTCGCACCTTTGCTAAAGTGTGGTAACCAGTACTGCATACAGAACTGATGGGTTTGGAGCATCCTGATTTCATGAATGGTGTGTTAGAAATGCCAGTCAGTCTGTTTGTTTGAGCCTGTTTAAACTCTGTTTAACCTGCTGCATTGTTTTTCTCCCTGCTCTTCCTATTCTAGAGTAACACTGTGTAAATACAAGCGGATTGGATGTCCATGGCAGGGGCCATTCCATGAGCTAACTGCTCATGAGGGGGAATGTGGCCACCCCACCAAGACAGGCAATGAGCTGATGGAAATCCTGGACGAAATGGACCAAAACCACAAGAAGGAGATGCAGCTCTACAATAGCATTTTCAACTTACTTAGCTTTGAGAAAATAGGATATACAGGTAAGGTTGGTTTGTGTTTTCATCATACACACCAAACTCATGTTCTGTTTGAAGAAAGGCAGAAATCCTCACTGCATCACCCCCACTACACTGAGCTGTAGAGACCACAAAGTCCTGAGTTCAGTTCCTGCTCCACGCTGATTGTTAATCAGTTCTCAGGAGGGCAGTAGTTGGGTGCCTACTGTCCTCCCTAGCAGGCCCTACTGCAGTATAAGCTCCTGGTTCACTCGGCAATAACCCCCACTCCACCAAGATCAGGCTTGGCTGTGATGCTCCTGCCAGTCATATTGCTGCCTGGGATAATGTGTGACAAATGACCACTCAGAATGAGGCAGATGGAAGAGGGAACGTATTTGGTTATGGTGGACCTAAGAGGAGAAAGGGGAAAGAAATATTGTTCACCCTATGGTTCCAGTACAGAGCCTTGAATGACAGGAGAGCAAGACAACAACAAAAGGCCCATGACACCATGTCTGTCCTGCCCCCTCATTTAATGGCAGTTTATACCAGTTTATCGTTGAATGTGATTCCCTATGGGGGTTGAACTTAAAATCTGATCATCTGAATCTCAGATGTTCCATTCTTGAATTTGGTGGACTGGCATGATCCAGATGTTGACATCACAGCTTTTGGTCTGGTTATGTCCTTTCAATGCATCTAAAAAAAGCACAGGCAGTAGAGAATTCATTAGTCCAAGAGTTGATACAGCAGTGAATATAGTTCTGTCCCAGGTCTGCTGACTGAGGCTCAGTGGCAGACCTTTTGTTTATTGAAACCTAGGTTATTCTTGCATTTTATGTGGATACTTTGAGTTCTTAAGAACAAAATCCATGCAGTGATTTCTGGCAGTGCTGACAGTATGAGTACAACAGGAATAGATGACAGCAAGAACTGGTATTTACACAGTGCCTTTAACACAATAAAATGTGTCAAACTATTTCACAGTAGCATTTTTTAGGCAAAATGTGACACCAAGGTACACAGGAGGTATTAGGACAGGTGACCAAAAGCTAAGTTAAAGAGGTTTTAAGGCATGTTTCGTAGGAAGAGAGAGAGAGAGAGTTAGAGAGATTTAGGCAAGGAATTCCAAAGCATAGGGCCAAGGCAGTGAAAAGCATTACTGTACCACCAACGGTTGAGTGAGGATAACCATGCTGGTATAAAAGGCCAAATTGGAGGACTGCAGATATGTAAGAGGGTTTTAAGATGATATAGACTTGATTGGAAGAGCAATGCCCTGAAGGGATGTGGAAGCAAAGATGAAAATTTTAAATTGTAGCTCACTGTAGGTCAATGGTCACAGAAGTGATGGGTGAATTGAGTTAATAAATGTTAGGATACAGTCAGCAGAGTTTCAGATGAGCTTGAGTTCATTGAGGTTGAAAGGTTGGAGACCAGCCAGGAGTACAGATCAATCATCCAGTGACCTGTTTATAGAAATTACTGGCATCCATCTTCCACGTAACAGATGGAGTAATACAGGATAGTGGAGCTGTAGAATTAAGGATTAAAGCATAGACTGTGATAACATTTGAAAATAAGTGATTGAAGGAAAAAGGGAGTAAATGGTATCAGGAACAAGAAAGGGACATAGACCATTGCTGGTGAGGATAAAAACCAGACATGGACTGATGGGGTCAAACAACCTGTTTCCTGATGTTCTTACTGTGTGTCTAGTGGAGGAAGGTTTTATTTAATGAACTATTCCACTGAATTATAGAATAGAATCATAAAGCACAGAAGGAGTACATTTGAGCCATTATCTCCATGCTCTTTGCAAGAGCAGCTCAGCTAAGCTAAGCGCACTACTGCCATCCTTTTACTGTGATCCTGCTAATTTTCTCTCCTTCTGCTATTTCCTTTTAAAAACCATGTTTGAATCTGTTCAGGCCATGCATTCCAGATCCTAATCACTTCATAAAATACTGCATAAAAGGGTTACTTCTAATGTCTCCATTGCTTCTTTAGTCAGCAATAAAGTTGGCATACTCTAGTTCTCAGAGATAGTAGGAACTGCAGATGCTGGAGAATCCGAGACAACAAGGTGCAGGGCTGGATGAACACAGCAGGCCAAGCAGCATCATAGGAGCAGAGAGGCTCTCTGCTCCT
>NC_063333.1:2024948-2028578 GCF_021869965.1 Rhincodon typus
TCTAGTTCTCGATCTTTTCACCAATGGGAAAAGTTTGTCTCTGTTTACTCTGACTAGATCCTCCCTCATGAGTTTAAATACTTTTACACCTCATCTGTAAGGAGAAAAACCCAGCCAATTCATAGAAACATAGAAAATAGGAGCAGGAGTAGGCTATTCGATGCTTCAAGCCTGCTCTGCCATTCAATGTGATCACGGTTGATCATCCAACTCAGTACCTTGTTCCCACTTTCTCCCCATACCTTTTGATCTGTTTAGCCTTAAGAACTTATAAACACAGGTAACTGAAGTCTCTCATCCCTGGAACCTTTCTCATGAATCTTCTGTGCGCCTTCTCTAATGCCTTCACATCCTTCCAGAATTGAATACATTACTCCAGTTGTAGTAAAATTAGTGTTTTATAAAAGTTCACAATAATGTCCTTGCTTTAATACTCAGCCTTTATTTCTAAAACCCAGAATCCTCTCAGACTCTTTAACCACTTACTTAACCTGCCCTGCCCTGATGCCAGTGATCCTAAGATGAATACCAACTGCACTGCTCACCTCCAGCTTTTTTCAAACTGTGCATGTGCAATATAATTTCATTTTTAAGGAAAAGAAAATCTGATATGTTTAACCCTTGTTTTCTCTTCACCAATATACTTTTATTTGTTTATTTCACTTTTAGGTGTCTATTAGGTACAGTATCTATCACCCTTTAATTAAATGTATTTGAGAGATTTTGCTGTTAGTGAGCATGCTGCTGAGTATCAGCAATCACAGCCTTTTAGAATTGTACCCTTTATTTTACATTGACCTTTTTAGTTCTTTTTCACAAAATTTGTTACTAACCTGTTTCTCGAAGACTGTCACTGTCCTCCTCACAGTTCAGAATGCTTCCAAGGCTTCTTTGATCTGCAAACTTTGAAATTGTACCCTCTACACCCAAGTCTAGATTACTAACATAAATCAAGCAAAGCAGCGGTCCTGCTATCGACTCCTGGGGAACCGTATTGTGTATCTTCTCGTTTGAAGGATAACCATTCTCAACTGTTCCCATTTAGCTGTTAATCTCTCCTCATACTCTGTTTACATCAACCTGACAGTTGGGAAAGTTGCTACCTTTACAGTAGTAACAGCATAGTCTCTGATGGACATAGAAGGTAGCCAGCCTGTACTTGATGGCTATCTGCAAGAAAACCCACTCCCCTCACTTTCCCTCTAGCCCTGGGTATTTTCTTATCCTTAGGTATTTATCCAATTCCTTTTGGAATTTGGAATTGGCTAAGTACCCAAGGATAAGAAAGTGAATTTGCCTCCAACACATTCACAGGCAGTACAGTTGATGGGATAGATAAAACGAAATTGTTCCCTCTGGTGGAGAAGTTCAAAACAAGCTGATCTAATTTTGTAGGTCAAGAGCTCATCCATCAGAAAGCACACCTTCACACAAGAACCTCAGAACTTTCTTTACAGTTAATATGTGGATTCTGAGGAAATAAAGACTGAGCTTAATAGATATTTTTTAATAAACATATTGAGAAAGGTGAAGAAAGGCAGTTAAATGAATTTGGACTGCATATCAGCCAAGATCCAATTGAGTAGTGGTCAAAGTCAGAAGTCACCTGACGAAGGGGCTACGCTTTGAAAACTTGTGATTTCAAATAAACCTGTTGAGCTATAACCTGGTGTTGTGTGACTTCTGACTTTGTTCACTGCAGTCCAACACCAGTACCTCCACATCAATTGAATAGTAGAACAAGTTTAAGGGATTAAACAACCTCTTCCTGTTATTACTATGATGTAGTAGTTTCTGCTGGGGACATAAAGCTGAGGGAGCAACAATTGCTACCTCTGCGTATGCACAGAGAGATCTCAGAATACTTTACAGAATAATGGATGAAAATCAAGGAGGGATGGGAAAGGAGAAAAATGTTGACACTGGGGGAGAAAAATGGACGGTTATAACTGAAAGATCAGGCACGTAGAACAGAAAGAGCTGAGAAGTCATATCCCACATGTGGCAGGCCCTGGAATTCCCTCCCTAATGGCATTGTGGAACAACCTACAGCACATGGACTGTAGCGGCTCAAGAAGGCAGCTCACCACCACCTTCTCAAAGGCAACTAGGGACAGGCAACAAAAGCTGGCCAGCCAGCGATATCCACATCCCATGGGTGAATAGGATAAAAAGGTCCTCATGGTCTTGTAACATCGGAGGAGCTTTGCTAGGCAGTGACCTTGAAAAGATCTTCTGGAGTTCTTAATCAACTATAGTAAGGAAATAAATGCAGTTTGGCAAGGAAGAGGACTCTGAAGTCACAAATGATTGGTGTAACTGCCAAAGTGGGACACCAATTGTAGACAAAGGTTGAGAGAATTGAACACAACATAATGATAGGAATGCAACTGAGAGAGGGAATAAAGAGAGAAAGTAGGAGTGAAAGACGATAACTAGTAATATGCTCTGTTGAAGGTTCTTTGGGAAGTAGTCCATAGTGAGAGAGGATCGGAGAGAGAGAGGTGGAAGCCTGCAGGAATTGGTTGAAAAATCAGGAGAAAATGTGAATGGAAAGAAGTGTAAGAGGGCATGGAAGTGAGTATGGTCAAGGCAGAAGTGACAGCACAGAACGGAAATGCTTGACAAAGGTGGGGGTCCATGGATGTTTGTTCAATTTTATGACCTTACACTGACGGAGTATTTCAGTTAAATGGAAACTTTCTCTTTTAGCTTTTTCTACACCACTCACTGCTCAGTAATGGGGAGGAAATCTCTTCCACCAGTCAACCGGGAATGTGTTGGGGAAAGACTTGTCTTCCCATTTCTTCTCCCAACGAATGAAAGTATCTTGCTTCACTCTGTGTGTCTGCACAGGAAAATTGTGTCAGAAGCAATTCACTACCCCATATTCTCCAACTGGAGAGCTTAGAGAAGGAATTCCCTCCCTAATAGCATTGTGGGTTAACCCACAGCAGGTAGACTGCAGTTGTTCAAGAAGGCAGCTCACCTCCATCTTCTCAAGGGCAATTAGGGATGGGCAATAAATGCTGGCCAGCTAGCGACGCCCACATCCCACAAATTAACTTCTAAAAAATGTCTGTTGGGGATCAGAGCTTGATACTTGTGGCAAAAACCAAAAGATTGGGCCCCATATGGTTGAATAAAAATGTAAGCTTAATTCACAGAACAATGATTCTGCTATCACTTGTCATTCCCTGAAACTGGTTCTTACACATTGCCTTTATTCTTTCTCCAATGCCCTTCCCTTTTTGTCTATGTTGCTCCCTTTTTGTCTCTCTCATTTGCTCTTTCTCTCCTCTGTCTTCCCCAACTCTTTTCTCGCACTTCCTCCCCCTCTTATTTTGTATATCTTTGTTTCTGTTTTGCTGCTTCAACCTTCTTTTAGGTGACAGTACATGTTAAGAAAGTTTAATATATCTCAGGTTATTCTCCTCACTTGAAAAGCAATTTCTTAGTGAAAACAGCACAGGCAGTGGGAGAGAATGAGACTGAGGGTCACCAGCAGCATGGGGAGTGGGAGAGAATGAGACTGAGGGTCACTAACAGCATGGGGAGTGGGAGACAATAAGACTGAGGGTCGCTAACAGCACAGGGAGTGGGAGACAATGAGACTGAGGGTCACTAACA
>NC_063333.1:2028588-2053281 GCF_021869965.1 Rhincodon typus
TAACAGCACGGGGAGTGAGAGACAATGAGACTGAGGGTCACTAACAGATCTTGTTTCAAAACAGTGTAAATTTTGCTTTCCTGCCCTGTTCTTGTCACCATGTCATTGGAAGGGTATTACTAAACTGGAGAGGGTCAGAAAGGATGTACCATGATGTTGCAGGGAATAGAGAATTTGAGATATAAAAATAGACAGGAAAGGCTGGGGCCTTTCTCACTGGAGCGTAGGTGGTTGATGGATGACCTTATTGTGGTTTATCAAATCATGAGGGTCATAGATAAGGTGACTGACAAGGATGGGGAAGTTTAAAACAATGGGGCATATTTTTAAGGTGAGATGAGAAAGATGTATAAAGAACATGAGGGGCAACTTTTTTTACACAGAGTGGTTCGTGTCTAGAATGAACTGCCAGAGAAAGTGATGGACGCAGGTACAGTTACAGTGTTTAAAAGACATTTGGATAGGCACATGAATAGGAAGGGTTTGGAGGGATATGGGCCAATCGCAGGCAGGTGGAGCTTGTTTAGTTTGGGAACATGTACAACGTGGACTAGTTGGACCGAAGGGTCTGTTTCTGTGCTGTATGACTCTATTCACTCACTGAGGCGTGGGATGGTGAGGGCATACACCCACACAGGAAGAATACGGGACTGTGTAACTGAATCCACCTTGAGCAGCCAATTGCTGGGGAACCCGATTGCAAGCAAGTGCTGAGCCTTAGAACAAAAACAGGTAATGTTGCAAAGCATTACAAGGTACTTCACACCAGTGTTATCAAACAACACGTCACAGAGCCACATGGACTAATGATCCAGAGAAAAATTGGAGTTTAAATTCCACTGCATTGCAAAATCAGACCAATTTCCCTCTTGTCATCTAAAATATCTCCAGTATCATGTTTCATTTATTCACGTGCCTAATTCCCTTGTCCAATTCAGCAACACATTAGTAACAAAAACCAAATTGCAAGAGATTTTAAGAGTAGTTTTGAGGGGTAAAGTTGTACTGGCCAGGCACTGGGTTAACACTGCTACTGAGCTGCTATAATCGCTTAGGCTTTACACGGGAAGTTTCAAAGAATGAAATGGACACCAAGGTGAAGAATGACATTAAGGAGGTTGTACAAGGGTGGGAGCAATCTAAAAGATGTCCGTAGGTTTTGAAAGCAGAGGGGAACTGTCAGATTGAAGAGATATTAATAAAGAGTCTCAGAGAGAGGGGCTCGGCAGACTGAAGAGGTATGGGCTTGATCTGTTGTCCAGAAGCAAACGATTGAAGCAAAGAACAGCAGACCACAGGTAATCCGTGAGGTAGATCCATAGCCGTCAAAGATTGGAAGCCCCTCATAGCCAGACGATTGAATCAGCTTTGAGCCCATCCCAGTTTCAGGTCCACCATTCAACAGATTTATCCCCACCAGTAATATTCTCCCTTTACAATGGCCATCGCAGCCAGCCTGACTTTCAGACCCTACCCACAACTGATCCAGCCTCAGTGTCTGCAGAGGAGACCAAGCTTAACTAAGTGAACACAGCTGGAAAAGAGAACCAAATGACTGAGTCCCTTTGAAGGATGTATTTAAATAGTAAACAAAAAAGTCAACATTTTTGCGTGCAAAAACAGGGTGCTCGTGTTTATTAAACCATCACTCCCCACCCTCTCCCTTTCACTCCTTGCCTGAGCACACAAAACTATTGAGAAAAGTTTTAATCCCACCCGGGGGGGTTTATTTACAGTTAAAATGGGCAGTGTCTTCAAAATTAATGCATTGTTTCCACTCAAAATGTAATTGGTTGATCTTTACTCACACAGGAACCGATTTCTGCAGTCAGACATGTCACAAAAAAGGTAGGACAGCTACACCCGATTCCTGATGGCAAAAAGTACTGCTGCCCTTCTTTACCCTTTCATCCAGAACTCCCTGGGGTAGCAAGGCAATCGGTCAGCCTCTCACTGTCTTGTTATCATACAGTAAACTATCATACAGTACTATTATGTCCTGGGAAGGGAGTGTGAGTGGGCAACTAGGACACATGTTCAGTTAAATATCATTTAACAAGCACCTCTAGCAATCGCTGCTTCTCCTCTGTCTGTCTCTCTCTCCATCTTTCTTTTTCTCTCTCTGTTCTCCTTTGGATTACCCATGGTGTAATGCATATGGAATCAGGAACAAAAGCAGCTCTAGCATCGGGATTCAAGCAGAAATGTTCAGGAAGCTTGGCTGGCTTCCTTCAGAAAGGAAGAGGGTTCCAAGTTACCTTAATTTGGGTCACAGTGCTGGTTCTCGAGAGCTGAAGCAGAAAAGCTTGGGGTGAGAGTTCAAATGATAGGCAGTACAAATAAGATAGCCTTAACTACAAAATAAGAAGAAACAACTTTTTTCGCGAAAGGATAATTTTGTGGTGAAATAGGTTCTCAGGGAAGGACAGTGATAGTAATAGTACAGGCAACAGTTTCTGGGAGGAGAGGGATTGAGGAATGTGGTTAGCAAGTGAATCAATAAATTGATTTTCCACCATGCCTGTACCAGCTCTTTGAATTCAGCCCCACTCCCTTACTCCTGATCACAGTATCACGAGAATGGTGCAGAACTAGGCTATTCAGCCTGAACAAGCATTTTGCTTACTTCCATACTCTTGTCTTCTCCCTGTAACCCTGTACATTCTTTTTTTTCAATAACAGTCTCCTTTTAAATGTCTCATTTGAAACTGTTTTAAACACCCTTACTTCAGACATTAACTACTTGCTGCATGAGGAATATTGTTTTTACACTCTTATTCTCAATCCTTTTGCAGATGGGGATAGTTTCTCCCTATTTACTCTGTCCAGACCCTCTATCATATATTCTCTTAGTCTTCTCTTCTTTAAACTTGTCCAGTCTCTCTTTGTAACCAAAGTCCTTAATTCCTGGAACTGTTCTTGTGAATCTTTTCTTCATCCACTCTGATGCCTTCACAAGCTTCCTAAAGAGGTTTGCCCAATTGTCTCGATACACTGTGGAGTTGGAGGAACACAGCAGGTCAGGTAGCATCAGAGGAGCAGGAAAGTTGACGTTTCGGGTTAGGACCCTTCATCAGGGCATCGAGTTCTGACCCAAAACATCGACTTTTCTGCCCCTCTGATACTGCCTGAGCTGTGTGTTCCTCCAGCTTCACACTGTATTGACTCTGACTTCCAGCATCTGCAGTTCTTGCTATCTCCTAGTCATCCAGTTCTGTACAGCTGAGGCTGAGCAAATGTGTTATATGATTTCAGTATAAACCTCCTTGTACTCTATGTATCCTGTCTTGCTACCTTTAATGACATGCATCTAGGTCCCTCTATTCCTGCACCCCCTTTATAGTTATTACCCATGGTAAAGTTTTTGAGAACATTTGTAGCTCAGATTGTGGATGAGGTTGTAGACTTGTTTGCCGAGCCGGTGTGTTTGATTGCAGACGTTTCATCAGCCTACTAGGTAACATCGTCAGTGCACCTCCGGTGAAGCATTGGTGTTCTGTCCCACTTGTTATTTATATGCCTCGGTTTGCTAAGGTAGTTGGTATTACTTCCAGTTCTGTTTCTCAGTGATTTGTACACAGGGTCAAATTCAACGTGTTTGTTGATGGAGCTCCTGTTGGAATACCAAGCCTCCAGGATTTCCCATCATGTCCCATCTGTTTGACTTGTGCGATTATTGATGTGTTGTCCCAGTTGAATTTGTGTCTCTTGTTGTCGGTGTGTAGTGAGACAAGTGAGAATTGGGTAACCCACCGACACATAAACAACATCCTTACTGGGATAAAATTCATGAACGAAGAAGAGAACAACAACCAACTACCCTTCCTGTACATAATGGTAGAACGCAAAAACAACGGCAAACTCCAGACTAGTGTATATCGAAAGAATGTACATACAGACCAGATGCTCAATTACACTAGTAACCACCCCAACACCCGTAAACGGAGCTGCCTCAGGGCATTATTCAAACGAGCCACAGCACACTGCAGCAACCCGGAATTGCCCAAAGCAGAACAAGAGCATTTATACAGAGTTTGCAAAATAAATGGATACCCGAAAAGCACAATCCACCGTTACCTCCGAGTCAGACCACAACAGGAAGACACAACACAGCCAGACACACTGATTACCCTACCATACATCAAGGACTTTTCAGAGATGACCACAAGACTACTCAGACTCCTAGGTATCAGAGTAGCCCACAAACCGACAACCACCCTATGACAGCTACTGACGGACGAACATAAAGGACCCCATACCCGTAACCAGCAAAACTGGGGTAAAATACAAAATATCATGCAAGGACTGTGAGAAACAGTACAAACTGGAAGAAAATTGAGAATACAGATACACGATCACCAACCAGCCACCAAGAGGCACAACTACTTCTCATTTGTCTGAGTACGCACGGACACCGAGGGACACGAATTTGACTGGGACAACACATCCATAATTGCAAAAGCCAAACAGAGACGTGCCAGGGAATTCCTGGAGGCCTGGTATTCCAATCGGAACTCTATTTACAAACACATTGAAGTAGACCCTGTGTACAAACCACTGAGAAATAAAACTAGAAGTAATACCAATCACCACAGCAAACTGAGACATATAAGTAACAAGCAGGACAGAACACCAACGCTTCACCGGAGGCGCACGGATGATGTTACCCAGCAGGGTGATGCAACATTTGCAACCAAACCCACCGGTTCGGCGAGCAAGTCTACAACCTTAATACCCATGGTTTTGTATTGTCTGTCCATGTCTCTCATACCAAAATGAACCACCTCATATTTCTCCACGTTGAACTTCATCTGCTACCTATTCACCCAATCAACCAATGCCTCTGCCTTTTCAAAGTTCTACGCTATCTCCTTACTCAATCCATAACCCTGAAATTTTTCCCCTACAATTATTTGTCTAGTTCTCTTTTGAAAGTTAATATTGCATATTCTTCTATCACCCTTCCAGCCAGCACATTCCAAATCACAACTGATCACTGCATGGAGAAAATTATCTTCAGCTCCCCTCTGCCTCCTGTGCCATTGGCCTTAAATCTGGATCCTTTGCCTTTGGACATCCCTATCACTGAAAATATTTTGACCTTATTTACTTGGAGTCCATCATAATTTTGAACCTCTTTTAAATGTTCCTTCTTTAAGAAGCACAATTCCAGCTTCTGTACCTTCACCCTGTCATCCCTTGTACTTTTTAGATCTGCTTTTCCAACATTCGTTGAGCTGTGATCTATTATTTATCTCTGTTGTATTTCAGTAACCCATTTACTATCTTGTAAGGAAATTTATTTTACATCAGTAATCCTGAAGCTTTGTTGGTGGAATATAAGCACTTAAATGACAATGCAAGGGGATTTAATTCAGCCCTCCTGAAGACGGGTCACTGGACCTGAAACGTTAACTCTGATTTCTCTGCACAGATGCTGCCAGACCTGCTGAGCTTTTCCAGCAATTTCTGTTTTTGTTTCTAATTTGCAGCATCCAGATTCTTTCGGTTTTTTTATAATTCAGCCCATTGTGGCTTTAAACTCTTTGACTGAAACTGTCCTGCTCTATTCCCTATTCCCTGGTAATTCTCAACTCATCCTTTTCAGTACTTAGACGATCTCATTTTAAGTGCTCATAAGGTCTCCTACTTTGTAGAAAGTTTCAGTAATAATATTAACTTGTTACACAAAACACTTATAAGCTAGATTTCAACTGGACTATATGTCCAACTGTGGCACCACATTTTAGAAAGAGATGAGCAACTACAGTGATGTGAGGACACTGGAGAAGCTGGGAATTTTTCCTTAGAGCTGAGAAAGTTAAGGAGAGTTTCCAGTAAGAGTGGTCAAAAACTCATGGGCGATAATCAGAGGGCAGAGATTTATGGTAATTTAACCCATAGAGTACCAATTGTGATAAGGTTAGGGAATTGCTATTGACAGAAAAAGGTGAATTTTGTTTTTAATTCGTTCATGGGATGTGAGTGTCACTGGCTGGACCTGCATTTGTTGCCCGTCCCTAGTTGCCCTTGAGAAGGTCGTGCTGAGCTGTCTACTTAAACCGCTGCAGTCCATGTGCTGTAGGTAGACCCATAATGTCCTGAGGGAGGGAATTCCAGGATTTTGACCCAGCAACGCTGAAGGAATGGTGATATTTGTCCAAGTCGGATGGTGATGGCATGGTGGGGAACTCGCAGGTAGTGGTGTTTCCATATATCTGCTGCCCTTGTCCTTCTCAAAAGTAGTGGTCATGGGTTTGAAAGGTGCTGTCTAAAGATCTTTGGTGAACTCCTGCAGTGCATCCTGCAGATAGTACACACTGCTGTGACTGACTGTCAACGGTGGAGGGATGTCAAGAATTATTAATTTGTAACGAGTTCTTTTGATGTGGAATGCCTGGGTGATGAAAGCAGTTTCAATAATAACTTATGGAAGGGAAACAGCCACACAGTTGAAAAGAATATAAACAGGTTGATTGGTAAACAACAGGGAATGGGAGCTAATTCAAAGAGCCCCCAGGCACGATGGGATAAATGGCTTCCTACTGTGCTGTCCAATCCCGCCTCAAATAAAAAAAAACATCAAAATGCATGCATTCCTTCATTTGCCTTGTGTATGATTAGAATTTGTAAAGGGTTACTGTTTAAGCTTGTATGATGCTTTAAAACTTTCACAGGAAAACAGGCAGTCTTGCAATATTTTATTGCAAGTACACTTGTTGAAAAAAAAGTGCCATACATAAAATAAAAATGTAATTTGTTCAATCATTATTAAACAGTGACCCTTCTCATTGCTTCATTCTCACCTCAGACTGAGGAAACAGCAACCTCAGTGAGGTAGAAGCTGGTGTTGTCCAATTTGGGTTTTTAGATGATCCCTGGCTTCTTTTAGGGCCCCCAGTAGGAGAGGATCATCACCTCCTGTTCCTTAATTAGTCATTGCTCACTTGGAATCACCATCAAGAATGAAGTCATCACCTGACTCTTGGAGTTCCATGTTGGCATCAATGATTGTCTCATGACTCTCTATTCACAATTTGCCAAGAACGAGCAGGTGATGGTTGTGTGTGCCATTGATGAGTCCAAAGAAGGCCTCTCCTCCACCCTGGACATCATATTCACCAACATCCCTAGCAACAACAAAATTACCATTCTTGGAAACTTCAAAGCCAGGGTTGGAAAGGATTCCGAACTCTGGAAAGGAACATTGGAAAGGAAGGAGTTGGGACTTGCAACTCCAGTGGGATTCTCCTGCTCACCAAATGTGCAGACCAGCCTGCGCAGCTGGTCATCACCCACACACTGTTCTGCCAGAAAGACTAGAGGCCAAAAGGATGTCCCTACTACCGAAGCAATGATCCATGCAGATGACTGCTGGACAGCACTGACTCATTGACTCCTCTGTGTCCGTTGAATGCTACCGAGAACAGCTGAAGATGACGAAGCTGTTCAGAAAATAGTTCAACATCAAGCAGCCTCAAGAGTCAAACAGGCACGGGAACTTACAGCGATGCTTTCACCAAAATCTCCAAAGCATGCATTTCGGTAGAGTGGAGAAAATCTGGAAGGAGCTTAAGAAACCATTGGCACCCAGACCAGGAAAGACCATGATGGTTTGACCATGATGGAATAACTACATCATCCAAGAGCTGAATGACAGGAAGAGGAGTGCTGTCCATTGCCTAGCAAAACAACATCACCGGCAAGACAAAACGGAGTGAAGATCCAGTTTCAAAGAAGAACTAGGAAAATCAAGAGGAGGATTGAGAAAGCTAAGGAGCTGCAACTCCTTGCCAATAAGCCTGACACTGGCATTTCTTCACTACCACCAAGACAATATACGGACCCAACAACTTGAACCTCAAACCAGTGCAGAGTAAGAACGAAACCCTTGTGAGAGACAAAGAAAGCATCAGCCTGTGATGGATTGAACACTTCAAAGAACTCTTAAACCACATTACAATCATAGACAAGGATGTGTCTGAGGAAATTTTTAACTCCCCATCAAAGAGGATCTTGGACTCCCACCTTGTGTGGTAGAAGTTGAAGCCGTCATTAAACACATGAACAATGGAGAAGCCACAGGAGTAGACAGGATTCCAGTGGAGATTTCAAAACTTGGAGGAGCAGACTTTGCACATCATCTCCATTAACTGCCAATTCCAGGGATGCTGCTGTCACCACCGTCTTCAAGAAAAGAAATAAAGTGGACTAAGGGAACTACCAAGGAATCTCCCTACTATCCATTTCCAGAAGATCATTGCTAAATTCTTGCTAGGTACCATCTCCTAGTCTCGGAGAAAATCATTCCTGAAAGGCAGTGTGGCTTCTGACCAAACTGTGGAACTATGGACATGGTTTTCACTGCTCAACAACAACTTGGAGAGAAATGCCAGGTACAACACCAACCACTCTACATGGCCTTCATCGATCTGACCAAGGCTTTGGATTTAGTCCCTCAGGAAGTGCTACAGAAGACCCTGTCAAAGACTGGCTCTCCTGAGTAATTCATCAACATCCTCTGTATCCTCAAGATGTCAGCTATGGTCCTCACCAATAGTAATATGACAGAATCCTTGAAGGCCAAGACAGGGTTCGAGCAGGGATGTGTCATTGGCCCCACCTTTTTTGCCTTCTTCATTGACATCATCCTTCACCTTGTCAAGGACAAGCTTTCCAGGTGTGTGGACATTGTCTACAAGATGGATGGAAAGCATTTCAACTTAAACCGGTTCAAATCAAAGAAGAAAACAACACTGGTAGCACTGGTGGAACTTCAGTTTGCAAATGACAATGTCACCTCTCCTCTCAGAAGAGAATCTTCAAGCCTCACTTAACACCTTCACAGAAGCACAGAGAAGAATTGGTCTCAGCCTCAACCTCAAGTCCTTTACCAATCTGTCCAGTTTATCGCTCCACTAAGATCAACAGAGAAATACTTCTGACATGAATATTTCCTACCTGAGGACACTCCTCTCGTCTAGGGCAGATATTGATGTGAAGACCCAACACCGCATTCAATCTTTGGGCACCACCTTTGCAAACCTAAGGACAAGAGTCTTTGACGACCATTACATCCACGCTGATACCATGATCCTTGCGTATAAAGCAGTCATCCTTCTAACTCTTTTATATTGCTCTGAAACTTAGACTACAGATAGACTCCACCTCAAGGCCCTGGAGAATTTAGAACAATACAGCACAGGAACAGGCCCTTCGGCCCATCGTGTCTGCAGTGACCACGATGCTATTCTAAGCTAATCCCATCTCTCCACATTGTCCATAGCCTTCCAAACCCTGCCTGTTCATGTGCCTGTCTAAATGCCTCTTACATGTTACCATCAAATCTGTTTCTACTTCCTCTCTTGGCAGCACGTTCCACCCTCTGTGTAAAAAAACTTGCCTTGCATATCTCCTTTAACCTCTCCCCCTCACCTTAAACCTATGCTACCAAGTATTTGATAGTTCTGGAGAAAAGACTCCGACTATTCACTTGTTTCATGCTTCTCATAATTTTATATACTTCTATCAGGACACCCCCTCAGCCTCCGGTGCTCTGATGAAAACAATCCAAGTTGATCTAACTTCACCTTACAGCGAATACGCTCCAATCCAGGCAACATCCTGGTAAATCTCTTTTGCATCTTCTCCAAAGCCTCCACATCCTTTAATGAGGCAACCGGAACTGCACACAGTACTTCACATGTGGCCTAATTAAAGTTTTATACAGTTGCGATATGACTTTCCAACTTTAATACTCAGTGCCTTGACCGGTGAAAGCAAGCATGCCATATACCTTCTTTACCACTTATCTCTACTTGTGTTGTCGCTTTCAGGGAACTATGGACTTGCACCCCAAAATCCCTCTGTGTATCAATGCTCCTAAGGGCCCTGCCGTTTATTGTACACTTTCCTCTTGCATTTGACCTTCTAAAGTGCACCACCTCATCTGCCATTTCTCTGCCAGACTACCCAGCCTATCTATATCCTGCTGTATGCTTTGACAACCTTCCTAACTATCCTCAACTCCACCAATTTTCAAGTTATCTGCAAACTTACCAATCAGACCACCTACATTTTTATCCTAGTCATTTTGATATAATACAAACCAGAAGTACCATCAACATTGTTTGAGATGGATTGTCTGTATCAGCTGAGAGGACAGATATCCTTGAAGTAGCCAATTGCACCAGCATCGAGGCCATGATCATCCGCAACCAACTCCGCTGGGCCAGCCACATGCTTAGGATGCCTGAGTTCTGACTACCAAAGTAAATCTTCTTCGCCCAGCTCAAGGAACAAGTAGAGGACAAAGGAAGTGTTTCAAAGACTCCCTGAAAGCTCACCTCAAGGAATGCAACTTGGATGTCAAAGCATGGGAAAACCATGCTCAGAAGAAACTGACTTGGAGGAAGCTTCTGTATGAAGAGACACAATTCTTCAAGAACACCATCAACAAGAAGAAGTATGGAAAAGGAACCAGAGAAAGGAATGCCAGTGATCTCAAGGCCAAGGACCAGTTCTGCCTCCCAGAAATACCTGCCAAATGTGTGGTAGGAGAGGCATCTCTAGGATCAGGCTCATCAGCCACACAAGGGCTTACAGAACACATGACCAGTGACACAGAATTTCCTAAGTGTACAATTGTACTCATAAATGAATTGATTACCGACAATGATGAATTTCTCACAGTTTTACAAGTGAACTTTCTGTTTGGAAGACTCTTAACAAATGTGGAGGTGAGATCTGCGCATTGGCATTTTACATTCACTAGGCTTCTCAACACTGAATAGAATATCTGAGGAATGTGGAGTATGGTGGTCAGATTTTCAGTGCATGTGCTGACCCATTAAATACAGGGACATTGCAGAAACAGATAAATCCTCTGAAACCCGACAGTTATCACTTACTCAGTGCCAAAAGCAGTGTATTTTAGATGTGGATCGTCTGTTTGTTGAAGAATTTGTTTGCATGGTACCATAGTGTAGTGGATATGCTACTGGACTAGTCTTTTTTATTCAGTCACAGAATATGAGTGTCACTGTTTAGGACAGCATTTATTGTCCATCACTACTTGCCTTTGAGAAAGTGGTGATCAGTTGCCTTTTGAACCACACGTATGAGTACACCCTCAGTGCTGTCTGGGGGGAAATTCAGGAATTTTACTCAGTGATGCTGAAGGAATGGCAATATATTCCAAGTCAGGATGGTGTGTGACTTAGAAGGGAACTTGCAGATGGGGGAGTTTATGGGTTTGGAAGTTTCTGTTGTAGGAGCCTTGGTGAGTTTCTGCAGTGCATCTTATAAATGGTACATTTTGCTGTCACTGTGCATCGGTGGTGGGAAGTGTGAATCTTAAAGGAGTTAGCTGAGACTGTGAATTTAAGTCACAGCATGACAATTTGAGATTTGGATTAATTCTAAAAAGAATTTGGGCCTGTATTCACTAAAGTTTAGAAGGATGAGAGGGTATCTGACTGAAACATGTAAAATTCTAACAGAGCTAGACAGACAAAATGCAAGGAGGATGTTTTCCCCTGGTTGGGGAATCTAGAACGAAGGAACACAATCTCAGGATATGGGGTAGACTGAGATGAGGAACAATTTCTTCACTCAGAAAGTAGTGAACTTTTGGAATCCTTAGAAGACTGTGGAGGCCAAGTCACTGAATAAATTTAAGAAAGAAGAAATTTTTTTAGATTTTAAAGGCATCAAGGGGTATGGGGAGAAAGTGGGAAGATGGCATTTAGGTAGAGGATCTGCCCTGATCGTAATGAATAGTGAGGTAGGTTTGAAGGGCAGAATGGTTTACACCTGCGCCTAGTTTCTATGTTTCTGTGTAAAATGTTTCCAAATAATCACCCCAGTGTCACTAAAAGGGAGTATGAACTCCCCAACCACCACCACCACCAGCCCCCCGGTCACTCCAAAAGTTAGTGAATGTTGAGGGTCATTTGACATGTTCAAGGTAAGATTGTTCATCTGTTGTCGGATAAGAGTATTAGGGGATATAAAGCAAAGGCAGTACCTTAAACATCACTCCCTCCGCTACCAAAGCACAGTGACAACAACATATACCATCTATAAGACATCAAGGCCCCTTGAACAGCTTTAAAAATGCATCACCTCTACCATCTAGAAGAACAAGGGCAGCATAAGACTGTAAGATACAAGGACAGAATTAAGCTATTCGATCCATTATGTCTGCTCCATCATTTGATCATGACTGATATGATTTTCAACCGCATTCTCCTGCCTTCTCCCTGTAATCCTTGATCCCTTAGTAATCAAGAACTTATCTGTCTGTCTTAAATACACTCAATGACTTGGCCTCCACAGTCCTCTGTGGCAATGAGTTCCACAGATTTACCACCCTCTGTTCAAAGAAATTCATCCTCATCTCAGTTCTAATGGGTCATCCCTTCAGTCTGAGTTGTCCCCTCGGGTCTTAGTTTCTTCCACTAGTGGAAACATCACCTCCACATCCACTCTATTCAGGCCTGTCAGTACTCTATAAGTTTCAATCAGATGCCCTTCATCTTCTCAATTTCAATGAGTCCAGACCCAGAGTTCTCAGTTGCTCTTCATATGACAAGCCCTTCATCCCCGGGGTCATTCTCAAATCTATTCTGGGCCCCTTCCAACACCAGCACATCCTTCCTTAGATACAGGGCCCGAAACTGCTCAGCAGATACATGGGAACGCCACCACCTGCAAATTGCCCCCCAAACCACTTGCTATCCACACTTGGAAATATATTACCGTTTCTTTAAAGTGGATGAATTAAGGAAAGCTAGTCAGTGATGTTCAAATCACTCGAAAGTGAATTTAAAACAAGACAGGTAAATGAGGTTTGTAGTGAAGATCAGCCATAATCTAATTAAATGGCCATGTATCATTCCCTGCCATTGGAGTTTCACCTTTTCCTATTTCCAATCCTCCTTGCTTCGGCTTATCCTACATTAGGATCTGTGTCCTCTTCAGATTGAGCAGGTAGTTAGATGAGCTCACATGGATACCTTGCACAATGTTTGACACAATGTGATTAATTCCTGCTTTTCCTGGCTGCTTCCTAACTAACTTACAGCCAAGATTGTGAACTCATTTCAACGCATGTGGGAAACACATACAACTCTGCCCTTCCATTTCAGCCCATGTGGTATCTGGGCTTTGTGATTTTAGTTGTTGTTGGTACAGGGAGAGTGAATGTGTGATTCTGCCTTCCATGAGCTCCATTGGATGGGCAGCCTTGGGGTTTATTTTGTTCCTTCTTGTTCTTCCTCCTGTTTCTCACAATCTTCCTCACTACCCGCAACTGAAAGGGGAACAGATGAGGGAGGTAGGGATAAATTATCACTGTTGAATGGGAAGTCTAGACTGGAGAACATAGTCTAAAAATGAAAGTCAGCTCAGTCAGGAGTGAAGTTAGAAAACATTTCTGCACACAAAAGGTAATGAAAGTTAAAAATTCTCTTCTGCACGATAGATGCTAAGTCGGCTGTTAATTTTGAAACTGGGATTGTTGGCTTTTTGTCAGTCCAAGTTTTTAAGATTTGTAGTCAGATAAATATCAGCCATAATCTCATTACATGGAAGTGGAGCAGGCTCGGGGGGCTGACTGGCTTCCTCCTTTACCCATATGTGGCGTGGATCAGGGACAGTGGGTTAGTGCTAAGCAACCATTGGAAAGAAAAAAAGCAGAAGGAGGAGAAACACAGTGAACTAAATAACCCCGTTCTGTGTAATAATGTCTTGGTAAGACCATGGGACATAATAGGCATGCAGGATGTTTGGGATGGGGACAGGAGAGCAAATTGTACAGACTGTGTTAGTGGATGTTTCTCATCTTGTGTTTCTCACATGATTGAATAGTGAATATGTTTCCTGTATACATTAATAAAAACGATGATAATTTGAAAGGTTTTGTTTTGATGTGCAGAATAATCTCAGATTGTTCTTTTATGGTATTATGCTCCAAGTGAAAGCCCCTTGCTCATAAAGATTTTTTCTGGATCTCGCCATTATGGATTAAGCTGCAGCCTCCTCCTAGACTTCCCTGAGTGCTGTTCATTTGGGTCGTGAGATACTGACTGGCAGTCCCTGTGTACTGCCTGAGAAGGAAAAGCCTCATTGCATGTTGAAAAACCGTTTGACTTTAGCTCTCCACCCAAGTGTCCTTCCTCAATATAATAATATTAGGCTGTGAATTGGCTAGGAACTAGCATATTCCTGCATGGGCCACTGAGATTTGCTAAAGATACTTGACTGACCTCTCCCCTCTTTCTGTATTTACAGTTCAAGAGAGAAGGCAGTAAGAGTAAATTCAATAGAAACAAAAACCAGCAAGTTAAATATGATGCTGATTCTTTAACAGTTCCTTGGAACCTTACGGTAATACAGAGACCATTCAGGCTAAAATGCCTGTGCTTGCTGTTTGAGTGAGCCGTGCCCTCAATCTCATGACCATCTACTTGCCCACACCTGATTATATTTCTGTTTTCCAGTATTTATCCACGTCTAAAATTGATAATGGATTATCTTTGTGTGGAGTAATCAATGTCTAACATAAACAAAATGTCCTCAACCCTCTGCCTTTGGCTGGTTTTTTTGTGATGATCTGAACTTGACACATCAGGGTGGGTATTGCTGTCTGTGCTCAGCACAAATTAGAGTAGCAAGAGCCAGTTTTTTTTAGTTTAACTTGGATTATAAGACACTCTTGATATGTAATGGTACACTTTTGCTCACTTGTCCCTGGAATGATACTCATAGTTGTGCTGTTATGTAAGGTAGAGCGAGACACACAGCCATGTCTGCAGTTCAGGCCGGGGCTGGGTGTACAGTTTATAAGGAGGAGAGAGAGACACACACAGCAATATCTGCAGAGCAATATCTGCAGTTCAGACAGGGGGTGGGTGTACAGTTTGTAAGGAGGACAGAGAGACACACACAGCAATATCTGCAGTTCAGGCAAGGGGTGGGTGTACAGTTTGTAAGGGAGAGAGAGAGACACACACACAGCAATATCTGCAGTTCAGGCAGGGGGTGGGTGTACAGTTTGTAAGGGGGAGAGAGAGACACACACAGCAATATCTGCAGTTCAGGCAGGGGTGGGTGTACAGTTTGTAAGGGAGAGAGAGAGACACACAGCAATGTCTGCAGTTGACACAGGGGTTGGGTGTACAGTTTGCCTTTTTTAATACGCTTAAGGGATGTGGATGTCACTAGTGAGTCAGTATTTATTGTCCATCTCTAGTTGTCCTTGGATGCTACTGAGTGACTTGCTAGGCCATTTCAGAGGGTGGTTCAGAGTCAGACACATGTCTTCGGAATCTCGTATAGACCAAATAATGATGGCAGATTCCTTCCCTAAAGGGCATTAGTGAACCAGGTGTGTTTTATGAAAACTGACAGTGCTTTCATGGTCATCAATAAGCTTTTAATATCTCAAACCCGGGTCTCCTGAAAATTACCTGGGTTTCTGGATTATTCATTCGGTGACAATACCACTAGACCATTGTCTGACCATCCATTGTGACCACACAGCAGAAAGGAAGTGCAGGGGATTCCATTTACACAGATAAAAATAATCCTCAATATTGAAACCTGTCTCCACAGTGAGCAGTTTTAGTTTAGACTTAAAATAACCGTTTAAACCCAGTAGGAAACAATCTACAAGCCTTCCTGTGGGAGTTGGAAATGAGCTGAATGCCCAACTCCATTTCCCACACCATGTCATTTGCACTGAAGCTGTTGTGAAATTAAGCAACAAATCTGTAGTTAATGCAACTGTCCCCATACTCAGCACATATTAGGGGCAATTTTATTTGCTTTGTGTTATTTCCTTCAGCATTTTGACCTTGGTCTGTCAGCGTGACACAATCTCCATTGAGGGTAGCCAGCTCACTCACTCTCAGCCTCTGGTGCCTGTAAGGCAGTGAACGTGGCCTCCAGGAGCCAAGCTCCTTCCTCTGCAGTAAGAACAAGGCTGCACTCAACGTCACCACTAAGTGAGAACTCAGTGAGTGACCAGGAATGGAATGATTCAAAATTACCATGTACTACACCTCCACTCCCCTTCATTCTGTTCTAATTCGGATCCATGCCCATATTAAGAACATAAGAACTAGGAGCAGGAGTAGGCCGTCTGGCCCTTCGAGCCTGCTCCGCCATTCAATAAGATCATGGCTGATCCTTTCGTGGACTCAGATCCACTTACCCGCGTTCTCACCATATTAGTAAATGGATTCCTAATCCCAGCCTAGATTAATTAGTTTATCAATTATTAAATATTATCGAATGTTCATTCTTGGCTAATAAACTGGATGTTCAGACAGCCAGTTATCAGTGACTATTTGGAATTCTGGACAGGTCATTTCCTGATAGTATTTAGAAGAAATGGATTTTTTTTATTCTTTGATTTGTTTCTTCTCTCTTTGACTCTTCTGCAGAAGTTCAGTTCAGGCCCTACCGAACAGACGACTTCATCACCAGGCTGTACTATGAGACCCCAAGGTTCACAGTGCTCAACCAGACATGGGTCCTGAAGGCACGGGTCAATGACTCCGAGCGTAACCCCAACCTGTCCTGCAAGCGCACTCTGTCATTCCAGCTCATCCTGAAGAGCAAGGTCAACTCACCGATGGAGTGCTCCTTCCTCCTTCTGAAGGGTCCCTATGATGATGTCAAAATTAACCCGGTCATCTACCATTTCGCCTTCACCAACGAGAACAATGAAACAGACTACATGCCGCTGCCTATCATAGACTCTGTCGAATGCAACAAATTGCTAGCAGCCAAAAACATTAATCTGAGGCTCTTTATATTTCAGATACAGAAGTAGAGGGGGTGGGACTGGGGAGATAGATTGTATGTGGGGGGAGACAGAGGGAGATATCAGAACGGAGTGAGCACCACTGAACCATAGTACCTCGAAAAGCCAGCGACACCAGTGACTAGTTTGAAAAAGGCAGAATTCTATGAAAAGAATGAGAAAAAAAACAAGAGACAAACAAAATATCTACTAACCGCATGTGGTCGTAACTGCCTAAGACTGTCACAACTGCGCGATTTTGTTCAGAAGCCTCTCGTATAATGGTTATAATAGGGGGAGGGTGTGGGGGAGGGGAGAGAAATAAGAGGAGTGTCTGAATTCAGTAGCTGCTATTAGAACTATTTAAGCAGTGCCGAGTGGTCAGTATCTGCCTGTGTATTGAGCCTGCAGTCCATTGACAAGCTCTGCTTGCCAATAGATGCCAAGATGCCACACCAGCTTCCCTCTGTCACACCCACTCTTTCATTCCTTATGCTTGCTAATTATTTTATTTTGTCAGAGCTGTTATTTGTTCTCTGATATTTCCCTGCTTACCTGCAATGGCTAGTAAGTTAACTTAATGAGATAAGTGGAACTTCTGTTAACTACATTTCCCTCTTCACAAATCACTGGTCCAAACTTGTGTTTTTATTGGTGTGCATCACTTGCCATCTGGTTCACCAGAGTCCCCAGCTGACAGATACTAAACAACCAGCAGCTCACCTCATTGTGTACATTCAGCTTGGAGGAGGGCTGTTCAGACAGTGTTTTTAAGAAAGAAACACTCAATGTGGCCCTTGGAATTGGGGTTGGCCACTCTGCTTTGCAAAGAATGAAGAGGCTTGTTTGTTTTCAGCACTCAATGAGTTGGAAAAGCGGAAGGCTGCATGTAAATCCTAAGAGGATTGATTGGAATCAAACAGCCAGCTAGCCATCCAACCTTCACTTGATGCAGTCACACATTCCAACACTGCAATTGAAGGGCGCAGTAAACTCTCCCCTTAAGTTCTCTGTTTTCAGTTTTGTTTTAAACTTGCTAGTAAGTGTATAAAAATTAAAATCTACATGAGCAATGAGGCATGATGGACACGAGACAGAAGGCAGTGCAAATGTAAGGTTAGGGGATTTGCAGGGAGAACTCAGTAATGAGAATCCCACAGTAGTGTTTGTACGTTTAACTTAACCGTATTTTTTACTCTCTTCTCATTTTATTGTATTTAACATAATATTCTACTCCTGGAGCTGGAGAGGAGGCCAGGGCTGAGGTCAAGGACTTCACCAGACATGAGACTGACAGAAGCTGCAGGAGTTGCTCACAACCCTTTAAACTCCAAGATCAGGCAAAGCTGATTAGGAATTATTTTAAAATGTAAGAATTTATCGGGATGAGTAATTGAGGGAATTCAAAAAACAGAAAACAAAAACCCCCTTGGTGGCATTAAATGACATGGCCTAGCCCAGACCAATATAATGCTTTACAGAGCAATTGATCAGCACAAAGACACCAGCAGTGGAGAGAGATCACTGTATCACACTGGTCTCAGTTCTGCTGCCCCAAGTGCTGCATCTTATCCAGTTGAATCTGTTGCAGTCACCAATATCAGGATCCCATGGAAGATAATAGGTCACTGGTTAAATCAGTGCAGTTCCATTTAAAAAGACTAAACAATCCTTACCTTGCAGAATGAGCAGCATTCTGTACAGTCACACAGCAAAATAACCCTTTACCCTGAATAAACAGTACCACCATACAGTTACACAGTGAGGACTCCCAGTAAGGCTAAATAAATAAACAACTTCTATATGATTAACACAACTACTGTTGTGAATAGCACTTTAACCCTCCCAGATCCTGCTGATTAAACTGGAACTTTAAACAGTTGCACAACAAATGGGTTGAACTGGCCCCCTTTAACCCTTATCCTGCTGAATGAACTGGAATTCTGAAGGATTAGTAAAGCAAATGCAACTTAGGCTTTTGGGGTTTTGTCTGGTACCAAAATGATATTGTCAGTTCTTACCATTTATTTTCTGTACCCACTTGTACTGTATAGTTCAAATACCATAAAATCTAGATTATAATTCGCACTGGTGTATAAATTATTCAGTTTGTATTTAGAAAGTGTGAAAAACTGATCAAGTGTACAATTTGAGCACTGAATTTTCTGGTGATTTGGTCTGACATCTCCTTGGTTCTTTTCATTGTTTTGGAGTATTTTTGCATATTTGAACTAATGCACAAGATGGGTGCACTCTGTAGTGTTCTTGGTGCCTGTCCACAGTCTTAATCTGACTCCTGCCACCCCGTGTTTCTATCCACTTCTTCCCCAACCAAATATTGACAGAAAGCTCTGTGAGATGCTCTGCTGCCCCATTGTTTGGTGACTCTGCCATTCAGCTCGTGTTATTTCAGAGGAAGGCTCCATCACAGGGTAGAAGGGGTGTAGTTCTCCAATTAAATTTTGAGTTTGGGTGATTTGTACCACAGCAAAATGCACCAATCTTTCATTGCCATGAACAAAGTTGAATAAGAGATGCTGTTTATGCCTCCAGTTAATTTTATTTTTATTCATAGGATGTGAACATTAGTAGCATTTATTGTCCATTTCTGATTATCAGGAGAAGGTGGTGGTGAGCTGCCGGTTTATGAGTCAAGGCTGATCCCACACTAAGCAGTGATGATGGTCTGCTGTCAGTCAGAATGGACCATTCTCCCAAACCCCCTCTGCCTGGGGCTAATACATCATTATGACCCTATTACAAATAACCTGGTTACTGTTTCCATATCTTCACTTTCTTCCCTTGCAATTGAGGGGAAGGATTGACAGCAACAGTCTGGCGGGCTACAGTGTCCTCCCATGGATGAAACGGAGACGAGCTTAAACCTATACAGCTGGAGAGTTTATTGGCTCCCACAACCCATGCAAGGGGTGGCACAATAGGACCTCACATACCTACTCACCATTGTAAGTATCTTGTTAGTTATTGGGTGAGAATTCAGAGCCTGATTTCCCATCTCCCTGTGGCTGTTTCGTGTGAATTTTGGACTCTGCATTCACAGATGGGAAGTGAAGCCTAAGGCTGGCCATCCTATCCATTAGTCTTTTAAAGAATGCTTACAATCCTTTCATACTTCTAGAGGAGTGGATGGAGGGTAAGAAAGACAACTAATCTATTAATATCTATAACCCTCAACAGGAAACAATCCATTGATGGAAAAACATTGCAGCAAAGTCGCAAACATAAATATGTAGGGACATATGTATGTTTCCCGTTTTTCTTCCCTCCACCTCTTGACTAAGTATAACAATGTGTTTTAAAGAAACGTGTTTTAACCCCTCGAGTGTTGCAACTTTCAAAACAGGCACAAGTCAGGCTTAATTTTAAATTAAAAGTGAAAATAAATGTTGTTACTCAACACCGAAATGATATCGCAATAGCATCCGTTCATGACATACACAAGAAAGGTTGATTACAAATGAAGGAGCATGAACATTGATTTTTATTACTCTGTTTTCAAGACAACAGCTGTAAATGGATGCAGAGCTGGTGATTGTCTCTTGGTTGACAAAGACATTGGACTTTGGATATTTCTGGCAATTAATTCAGTGTCTTACTCCTAATAAAAGGCTTGGTTGTGCAAATCAGGAGGAAATAGGATAGCCCTTCTTCCTCTGCTGGTAAAGATATACTAGATGGGAACAAAAATTGCAGTTTTTCCAGCAATTTCTGTTTTTGTTTCTGACTTCGAACATCTGCAGTTCTGTCAGTTTTTTTTAAATATACTAGATAAGATCCTGTTGAACAGACTCTCTTCTTCCTGGGGTTGCTTTGTGTCCCACACTGACATACCTCAGCTGCTGTTCAAGCTGTGAGTGAAGAATCTGTTTCTTGGCCCCCATAATTTTTCTTTCATTACTTTTGGGAGATGGGCATCACTGGATGGGCCAGCATTTTATTGTCCATCCCTTGTTGCCCCTTTAGAAGATGGTGGTGGTTGTGGTGAACTGGCCTTTTGGATTGCTGCAGTCCATTGCTGTTCAGCAAGGGAATTCCAAGATTTTCAACTGGTGACACTGAAGCTATCAAATCAAGCAGGCCATTTTATCCTGGAGGATCTCAAATTTCTGCAATATTGTTGGAGCTACACCCATCCAGCCATGTAGAAGTATTCCATCAAACTCCTAACTGTAGCCTCATAGATAGTGGACAGGTTTTGGGGAGTCAGGTGGTGATTTTTTGCTTATTCATTCATGGGATGAAGGCATCACTGGCCAGACAGCCCAGAGGGCAGTTCAGTGTCAAGCACATTGCTGTGGGTCTGGAGTCACATGTAGGCCACACCAGGTAAGGATGGCAGTTTCCTCCCCTAAAGGACATTAGTGAACCACTGGTGAATTACTGGCTGCAGGATTCCTAGCCTTGGACCTGATCTTGTAGCCATGGCATTTATATGGCCAGTTTGGTTTCTGGTCAATGCTGACACCACAGTGTTTATAATGGAGGATTCAGCTACTGTAATTCCATTGAATGTCTAGAAGGTCATGGTGAGATTCTCTCTTGTTAGAGATGGTTATCGTCTAGCATTTGTGAGGCATCAATGTTACTTGCCACTTGTCAGCTCCAACCTGGCTACTGTCTGGGTCTAGCTGCATGGACTGTTACAGTATCTGAGTCATTGTAAATGGTGCTGAAAATTGTGCAATCATCAGCAAACATGCCCACTTCTGACCTGATGATGGAGAGAACATCATTGATGAAGCGGCTTAAGATGTTTGGGCCCAGGACACCACCCTAAGGAACTCCTGCAGAGATGACACTGACATCCAACAGCCACAACCATTTTACTATATGCCAGGTATGACTTCAAATAGCAGAAAGATTTTTCCTGATTTTCATTGACTCCCATGTTGCTCGGGCTCCTTGATGCCACACTTGGGCAAAAGTGACCTTGATGTCACCACCTGTGCAATTCAGCTCTTTTATCAATGTTTGAACCAAGGCTGTAACAACATAAGGAGTTGAATAGCCAATAACTAGCTGTATAAATGCAGCAACTACACATACAGATCAGAGGCTAGGAGTCCTGCAAGTACTTCACCTCCTGACTCCCCAAAGCTTGTCCACAACATACAAGGCACAAGTGTGATGGAATATGCTCCACTTGACTGGATGGAACCAACTCCAAGAACATTCAAGCAGTTTGAGCATACAAGACAGAGTAGTCTGCTTGATTATCTCCCATCCACCATCTTCGACATTCACTCTCTGCAGCAATGTAGAAACAGTGTGATGCACTGCAGCAATTTGAGCCTGCTCTACCATGCAATGAGATTACACCTGATTTGTTTTTTTAATTTCACAGTCCCATATACTACCAAAGAGATTCTTGTTAAGTTAGAGAATTGCAGTCTATTTATCTCTTTAAAATGTGCACAATACCTTCAAAACCCTACCAACTAGAAAGACAAGGGCAGTAGATACATTGAAACACCACCACCTCCAAGTTCCTCCCTAAGCTACACATCATCCTGACTTGGAAATATTTCGCCATTCCTTCACTGTTGCTGGGTTGAAGTCCTGCAATTCCCTCTCTTAAGGGCATTGTGAGTCTACATACAGTTCATGGACTGCAATGGTTCAAGAAGGCAGCTCACCACCACCTTCTCAAGGGCAACTAGGGATGGACAATAAATGCCGCTCTAACAGTGATACCATATCCTGTGAATGAACAAGTTATACTGACTGTGTGCTCCCTCAGCACTGACCTTCAGACAGTGCGGCACTCCATCAGCACCAACGCTCAGTTTCCTCAGTACCTGGATTAGGTGCTTGAGCCTCCAACCATTTGACCATCTGCCAAAGAAGCAAGTGCAAGACCAAGTGAGCTATTGCCTGATGGTATCATTCGCAGGGTACGGCGTCACTGTTAGAGCAGCATTTATTGCCCATCCCTAGTTCCCCTTGAGAAGGTGGTGGTGAGCTGCCTTCTTGAACCACTGCAATCCATGTGCTGTAGGTAGACCAACAATGCCATTTAAACATAGAGAATAGGAGTAGTAGGCCATTTGACCATTCAAGCCATTTTCCACCATTCATTATGATCATTGCTGATTGTTCAACTCAACAGCCTGTTCCCAGTTTACTCCATACCCTTTGATTGCCTTAGACCCAAGTGCTATATTCAACTTCTACTTGAACCAAGTTTTTGCGTCAGTTAATTTCTGTGATAGTGAATTCTCGCTCGCCACTCTCAAGGTGGAGAAATTTCTCCTCTCAATCTTAAATGGTTTACCCTGGAACCTTAGTCTGTAAACCCCTGGTTCTTGAATCTCTCATCATCAGGAACATCCTTTCTTGTAGCTACCCTGTTAGTCCTGTTAGAATTTTATAGGTTTCTATGAGATTCTCCCACCTCCCCTCATTCTTCTGAACTCCAGCAAAAATAAGCTGATTCAACCTCCCCTCATACATCAGCTCTGCCATTCTAGAAATCAATCTAGTTGCAGCCCGTCCATAACCAGAACATCCTTCCTCAGATTTGCACACAACAGTCCAGGTGTGTTCTCACCAAGGCCCTGTATAATTGCAACAAGACATCCTCTCGCTATGGAGGCCAACCAACCATTTGCCTTCTTTACTGCCTGCTACACTGGCAGTGCAGTATTGTAGAAGGGACACCTAGGTTTCATTGTGCATTCCCCTCTGAAGAGTGAGATTCGTTTGCATAGGCATGAAAGAGTGAAGGGGATTAGACTGGGTGGGATATTAAAGGTGGAGGAAGAGGGGGATCAACTTGGGTCAGAGATTAAAGGATAAAGATAGTGAGTGGGATTAGGTTGGGCAGGATATTAAAGAGTGTAAGGGATTAGCCTGGGTGGCACCTGCAGTGAGAAAAACTAACCCAAACCTTATCACAGGACTTTTATGCATCCTTCAGTATTGACTAATTCCTATTTAATCCTATCCTGCCCTGAAGGGACACTTTGGCTACAGTCAGAAACCCTGTTGCATCCAGATGAGCAGCTATTCAACTACAGATACTCTTTTTCCAAACTCCTCCCCACTTCACATTGTGTACACTACAAAGAAAAGAACAAAGAAAATTACATCACAGGAACAGGCCCTTCAGCCCTCCAAGCCTGCGCCAATCCAGATCCTCTATCTAAACGTGTCACCTATTTTCCAAGGATCTGTATCCCTCTGCTCCCTGCCCATACATGTACCTGTCTAGATACGTCTTAAATGACGCTATCGTGCCCGCCTCTACCACCTCCGCTGGCAACACATTCCAGGCACCCACCACCCTCTGTGTAAAGAACTTGCCACGCATATCTCCCTTAAACTTTTCCCCTCTCACCTTGAAATTGTGACCCCTAGTAATTGAGTTCCCAACTCTGGGAAAAAGCTCCTTGCTATCCACCCTGTCTATACCTCTCATGATTTTGTAGACCTCAATCAGGTCCCCCCCCCTCAACCTCTGTCTTTCTAATGTAAATAATCCGAATCTACTCAACCTCTCTTCATAGCTAGCACCCTCCATACCAGGCAACATCCTGGTGAACCCCCTCTGCACCCTCTCCAAAGCATCCACATCCTTTTTGGTAATCTGGCGACCAGAACTGTACACAGTATTCCAAATGTGGTCGAACCAAAGTCCTATACAACTGCAACATGACCTGCCAACTCTTGTACTCAATACCCTGTCCGATGAATGAAAGCATGCCGTATGCCTTCTTGACCATTCTATCAACCTGCAATGCCACCTTCAGGGTACAATGGACCTGAACACCCAGATCACTCTGTGCATCCAACTCCAGTTGGATGAGATTAGAGACAACAAGGTGCAGGGCTGGATGAACACAGCAGGCCAAGCAGCA
>NC_063333.1:2068281-2090096 GCF_021869965.1 Rhincodon typus
ACTCATGGACAAAGACGAGAGTGGTCCTAAAGGAAGAGCGCTGAACTGGGGGAAGGCCAACTATAGCAAAATTCGACAGGAGCTGGGGAATGTGGATTGGGAGCAGCTGTTTGAGGGTAAATCCATATTTAATATGTGGGAGGCTTTTAAAGAGAGGTTGATTAGAGTGCAGGACAGACAGTTCCCTGTGAAAATGAGGGATAGAAAGGGCAAGATTAGGGAACCATGGATGACAGGTGAAATTGTGAGATTATCAAAGAGGAAAAAGGAAGCATACATAAGGTCTAGGCGACTGAAAACAGACGAAGCTTTGGAAGAATATCAGGAAAGTAGGACCAATCTGAAACGAGGAATTAAGAGGGCTAAAAGAGGTCATGAAATATCTTCAGCAAACAGGGTTAAGGAAGATCCCAAAGCCTTTTATTTGTACATAAGGAGCAAGAGGATAACTAGAGAAAGGGTTGGCCCACTCAAGGACAAAGGAGTTCAGTTATACGAGGAGTCAGAGAAAATGAGTGAGATTCTTAATGGGTACATTGCATCAGTATTCACTGAGGAGAGGTTCATGACGGATGTTGAGGTTAGGGATAGATGTTTGATTACTCTAGGTCAAATCGGCATAAGGAGGGGAGGAAGTGTTGGGTATTCTAAAAGGCTTTAGCGTGGACAAGTCCCCAGGTCCAGATGGGATCTATCCCAGGTTATTGAGGGAAGCGAGAGGGGAAATAGCTGGGGCCTTAACAGATATCTTTGCAGCATCCTTGAGCACGGGTGAGGTCCTGGAGGATTGGAGAACTACTAATGTTGTCCCCTTGTTTAAGAAGGGTAGCAAGGATAATCCAGGTAATTATAGACCTGTGAGCCTGACGTCAGTGGTGGGGAAGCTGCTGGAGAAGATACTGAGGGATAGGATCTATTTACACTTGGTAGAAAATGGGCTTATTAGTGATAGGCAGCATGGTTTTGTGCAGGGAAGGTCATGTCTTACCAACTTGATAGAATTCTTTGAGGAAGTGACAAAGTTGATAGATGAGGGAAGGGCTGTAGATGTCATATACATGGACTTCAGTAAGGCGTTTGATAAGGTTCCCCATGGTAGGCTGATGGAGAAAGTGAAGTCGCATGGGGTCCAGGGTGTACTAGCTGGATGGATAGAGAACTGGCTGGGCAATAGGAGACAGAGTTGTAGTGGAAGGGAGTTTCTCAAAATGGAGAACTGTGACCAGTGGTGTTCCACAGGGATCCGTGGTGGGACCACTGTTGTTTGTGATATACATAAATGATCTGGAGGAAGGTGTAGATGGTCTGATTAGCAAGTTTGCAGATGACACTAAGATTGGTGGAGTACCAGATAGTGAAGGGGACTGTTGGAGAATGCAGCAGAGTATAGATAGATTGGAGAGTTGGGCAGAGAAATGGCAGATGGAGTTCAATCCAGGCAAATGCGAGGTGATGCATTTTGGAAGATCCAATTTAAGAGCGAACTATGTGGTAAATGGAAAAGCCCTGGGGAAAACTGATGCACAGAGAGATCTGGGTGTTCAGGTCCATTGTACCCTGAAGGTGGCATTGCAGGTCGATAGAGTGGTCAAGAAGGCATACGGCATGCTTTCATTCATCGGACGGGATATTGAGTACAAGAGTTGGCAGGTCATGTTGCAGTTGTATAGGACTTTGGTTCGACCACATTTGGAATACTGCGTACAGTTCTGGTCGCCACATTATCAAAAGGATGTGGATGCTTCGGAGAGGGTGCAGAGGAGGTTCACCAGGATGTTGGGTCGTATGGACGGTGCTAGCTATGAAGAGAGGTTGAGTAGATTAGGATTATTTACAATAGAAAGACGGAGGTTGAGATGGACCTGATTGAGGTCTACAAAATCATGAGAGGTATAGACAGGGTGGATAACAAGGAGCTTTTTCCCAGAGTGGGGAACTCAATTACTAGGGGTCACGATTTCAAGGTGAGAGGGGAAAAGTTTAAGGGAGATATGCGTGGCAAGTTCTTTACGCAGAGGGTGGTGGGTGCCTGGAATGTGTTGCCAGCGGAGGTGGTAGAGGCGGGCACGATAGCGTCATTTAAGATGTATCTAGATGGATACATGAATGGGCAGGGAGCAGAGGGATACAGATCCTTGGAAAATAGGTGACAGGTTTAGATAGAGTATCTGGATCGGCGCAGGCTTGGAGGGCCGAAGGGCCTGTTCCTCTGCTGCAATTTTCTTTGTTCTGTGTTCAAACGCCTTCATTATCCTGTGCCTCCACTTTCAAGGAACTATGTACCTGCACTCCAAAGTTTCTTTGTTCGGCAACACTGCTCAAGGCCCAACCATTAATGGTAAGTCCTACCTTTGTTTGCAACACTTCACATTTATCTAAATTTAATTTCATCTGTCTCTCCTCGCCCCATTGGCCCATCTGGTAAAGAGACTGCCGGGGTTAGAAACTGAACACAATTCAAACCAGCAGAGAACCTGATGGGAAGACTGGGATTCCCCACATCCCTTGACCCCTAACCCCACCCTGCTGTACCCTCATTACTTCCCCTGGACCCCCTGAGTGTGGGGGACTCTGCACTCTCACCCACACCCTGAGGACCCTCCAACTGCAAACGTCACCCTTTCACCCATGTCCTGAGTGATGTTCACCCATCACTCCCCAACAGCCAGGCCCTGCACCCACCCCCACCCACACCACACCAAATCACTCTCCAAGAGTGCCCCCTCGATCACCCTGGAGAAGACCCAGCACCTCCCGCCTTGCCCAGCCATCACAGCCTGAAGATCTTATCCCTTACTCCTCCCACGTGTCTCCCCACCCCCTGGGCCCAGTGAGGGTCTTGGTAAATCAGGTCACTGACCGTCAGTGCCCCCTGACCTCGACTGCCAGGGATACAGGATGAAGAAGTGCATGCTGGGGCAGAAATCACAGGCCGCTAACGACTGAAATGGGATCACTCTGCGGTTTGGGATCCCCGAGGCTGGACAGAAGGAAAATACACACATGACCACAGCAATGCAACATCCCTCCATCAGCACCCAGACCCAATCACCCCTACCCTTAACACCACCCCCCACCCCCCATGGTCCCACACTCCCCCCCCCCCCCCTCGCGGGACTCACATTCATCCCCCACCACATGGGTCTCTCCCTCACCCTCAGCGTTATCTCTCCCTCACCGTCCCAAACCAGAGCCCCACCCCCGTTTCTCCATCAGAGAAGGTGTCAGCCCATCCCAGGGGTCTCACCAGGCTTCCCCATCTTTTACCCATCACTCAACCCTAAGCCCCAGGCTCTCACCCCAGCCTAGGCCCTCTCTGGTCTCCTAATCCCTCAGCACCCCCAGTCCTGCTGTCCCACTGCCTGGGAGGAGTTGCAGAGGGAGAGTCAGCTGAACGGTGTGTGTGATGGAGCATCAAGAGACAGAGGCTGGGGTGGGGGAAGGGGTGAGAGAGGCAGGGGGAGGGAGTAGAGAGAGGGGGGAGGGGGGGACAGAGTTGAGGGAGAGAAAGAGGGTGGGGAGAGGGGAGGTGAAAGACAGGGAGGGTGGAGGGGAGAGAGAGGTCGGGGGGGAGAGTGGAGAGAGGACAGAGAGAGAGAGAGAGAGAGAGAGAGAACGCGGGAAGGGGAGAGAGTGGGGAGGGGAGAGAGGAAGGAGGGGAGAGAGGGAGGTCGGGGGAGGGGGGGAGAGGGGAGAGGGGGGGGGGGGGGGGGGAGAGATCACAATGGAGGGAAAGAGGGACAGAGACACAGTGTTCGTAGAATAAACGCTGCCCTTGCACCTTGCCTTCTCTTGCCCCCTCTCCAACATCCTCCAACTCATTTTGCCCCCACCCTGTGTCTTACACCCTGCCTGTTCCCCACTTGCCCCCTCCTCACTGTTATTACCCTCTAATATTCTCTTGGCTTACCCACCTGTCACTCCTCCCCAGGCCCCTCTCCTGCCTCAATTAAAAACCCACTTAGCTGTTTCGCTCTGACACTGACCTTCAAAGCTGAGAATGACTTTATCCAACGAGATCTGTAAAGGAGAACGCAATCCAAGTGAGGTTAGCACTTACATTAAAACCCACATCACTGCCCCATCGTTCCTGGCTCATGGGAACTCTGGCACCACAGAAACAGTGAGAGTGGCAAACGGTCATTCAACCCCCTTGACTATACTGAATGGCATGGCAGGCTAAGTCCAATCATCCAGGTCAGCACTGCATCGCGCCCCCAACACTCCACCCCCCCACCCCCACTTTCTCCCCATACCCTTTGACCCCTTTAACCCAAAGAACAATATGTAATTCCTTCTTGAAATCACACCATGTTTTGGCCTCAACTGTTTTCTGTGGGAGTGAACCAGACACAGTTCACCAGCTGAGGCTGAATCATTCAAAATTCTCTGCTCTCGCACACTGTGCCTACAAACTATTTTTTTCTTATTTGCTTGTGAGCTTCATTAGCTTATTCAGCATTTATTGCCCATCCCTAATTGCGCTGGAGAAGGGTAAATACTGGGGAAACAACAAACACTTCCATTGATATAGCAGCAGAAACTCCCAACAGCCGCACTGAACATAAGAACATAAGAACTAGGAGCAGGAGTAGGCCGTCTGGCCCTTCGAGCCTGCTCCGCCATTTAATAAGATCATGGCTGATCCTTTCGTGGACTCAGATCCACTTACCCGCGTTCTCACCGTATCCCTTAATTCCTTTATTGTTCAAAAAAAATCTACCTTTTTTTTAAAAGTGGTTACTGAAGTAGCGTCAACTACTTCACTGGGCAAGGAATTCCATAGATTAACAACCCTCTGGGTGAAGAAATTCCTTCCCAGTTCAGTCCTAAATCTGCTCCCTCTAATCTTGAGGCTATGCCCTCTTGTCCTAGCTTCACCTGCCAGTGGAAACATCCTCTCTACTTCTATCTTATCTATTCCCTTTATAATTTTACATGTTTCTATAAGATCCCCCCTCAATCTTCTGAATTCCAATGAATATAATCCCAATCTACTCAGTCTCTCCTCATAAGCCAACCCCCTCAACTCCAGAATCAACCTAGTGAACCTCCTTTGCACCCACTCCAGTACCAGTACATCCTTTCTCAAGTAAGGAGACCAAAACTGCACACAGTACTCCAGGTGTGGCCTCACCAGCACCTTGTACAGCTGCAACATAACCTGTCTGCTTTTTATTTCAATCCCTTTAGCAATGAAGGACAAAATTCCATTTGCCTTCCTAATTACTTGTTGTACCTGCAGACCTACCTTCACAGAATACTGAACAAGGCCACTCAGCCCATCAGGTCCACATGGGCTCTCTAAAGAACATCCCACCCAGATTTTCTACCCTACCCTTGTAACCCACATTTACCCATAACTAGCCCACCTAGCCTGAAACACCCTACTGGACAATGTACCGTGGCCAATCCACTTAACCTGCACATCTAGCGAGTTCATACCCAGTCACACCAAGAGAAATATTCGGGTCAAGAAGCTCATGTGAACAGGTAGGTTCCAAGGAGAGTCTGAGGGGAGGACAGAGCGAGAGAGAGGGATAAATAGGTTTGTTGGGTGGGGAGATGGGGGATGGGATTTATTTCACATCTCAGGATGGTTGGAGAGTGAGCAAAGGCAACACAGCAGCAGGCACCTCAACTGAATCGGTTGGAGATACGTCAAGTTCACCCATCTTCATCATTTTGGCTTTTCCGAGGAATGTTCCCAGCTCCTGGACCGATGGACTCTCCCGTTTGATGGGCTGCGTCAAGAACATGGAGGAGTCTGTCTCCTCTTCACAGTCCTCAATCTTGGGCATGGTGAAATCAATGTGAGATTTCTGACACAATGCACGCACCCGGGCACAGACATTCACCAGCTCTGCAATAAAAATACAATGGCGCAGAGAACAGAATAATCTCCCTGACAAGGAGGATAAAGAGAGAGACAATGAACTGGAAACAACTGAGTCATTTGGTGCGTTTAACAAATTGAGACATCTCAAGCACCTTCCATGGCACTATAAACAGTGTGACACCATTCCATGTAAGGCGATACTGGGTCAATTGCAAAAATGCTTAGTCAAAATTCTGAAGAGGTGCTTTAAAGGAAAAAAGGCGAGGTAGAGGTGGAAGGTCTGTATTCCAGAAACCAAGGCAACCGAAGGCAGTGCTACCAAGGGTTAAGAAATTAAAATTGTGGTTGCTCAAGGCCACAATTATGTTCAAGAGATTACAGATATTTGAGAGTTATCTTTCTGGAAGAAATTACAGGAATAGGTAGGATTGAGGCTATTTGTAAACAATTATTGGAATTTTACGGTCACGATGCTACGTGGCTGGGCATGCTATAGATCAGTGAGCAAATGCGTGGATAAGGAATAGGACTTGAGAGTTAAACACTTGCAGCAACAAAGTTTTGGATGACTTCAGACTAGGCAGGAGTGAGTTGGAATAGTTGAGTTGAGGTTACAGAGGACGAATGATTTGTCCCATCTCATCTGCTTCAGAAACAAAGTCGGGTAATATCAGGGCAATGGCAATTGATATCTCAGTGATGGCAATAACGAGAGATTGGAAGCTCATCTCGGGATCCAATGTGACGCGAAGGAGCCAGTAGACTGTCTAAATATTGGCCTGCACTGGGAGAGGGGAGTCAGTAGCTGGGAACAAAGTCTTCACCGAAGATAGAAGAATAAATTTCACCGTTTACAATTATGGAAAGAAAAACAGAAATTGTTGGAAAAGCTCAGCAGGTCTGGCAGCATCTGTGAAGAGAAATTAGAGTTAACGTTTCAGGTCCAGTGACCCTTCCTCAGAAGTTTTCCCTGAGCTTTTCCAGCAATTTCTGGTTAACAGCATCTGTGGTTCGTTCGCTTTTCATTTGCCTTAACGGAGTCAAATTTTTGCTCATCTAGTACTGGATATGGGATAAACTCTGATAAACAAGACTGGAGGGTTGGAGAGCGATGCTGAGGAGGTCGAACTGGGAGTCGAGGGTACACATAAAAACTGTGCCATTAGATGCTGTCTCGGGATATAGCACGCAGATGGGAAATGGGAGGGGGCAAAAAGAGATTCTTGGGGGACACCAGGGTTAATGTTGAGAGAGTAGGCAGTGATGATGGAAAAGGGGGGGCAGTGAGGGGTAAGGGGAGGCAGTGACAGGGAAAGTGGGGGGACAGTGAGGGGAAAGGGGTGACAGTGAGGGGGAAGGGGTGGCAGTGAGGGGGAGGGGGGGGCAGTGAGGTGGAAGGGGCTGCAGTGAAAGGGGAAGGGGTGGCAGTGAGAAGATGATCATGTGGATCAGAAATGCTAGCATAGAGCAGATGGGCTGAAGGACTTATTCCTGTGATATCTTCTGAAATTGCAGGGTGACAATGTACAGGAAAATAATGTGGCAATAAATGCTGGCCTAGCCAACGATACCCTCATGCCATGAGTGAATTTTAAAAAAAAAACTTACTGGGAATTATTTCATCGATTATCCTGACTGGTTTCAGCATGGGTTCAAACTGCACACACAGCTCCTTGTGGATCTCTTCCAGAACATGCTTCAGCTGAGAGTAAATGACATCCTTGAAGCAAGACCAGAGGACATCAATTAGAGTTAAATACAGTGCTGTACTACCAACCACCACCACAAAGTGGCAGTGTTCACCACCAAACCATTCAAAATTCCTGATAAATCATTGGAATCAAAGACAATCATAGAGATGCACAGCACAGAAACAGATCCTTCAGTCCAACTCGTCTATGCTGACCAGATATCCTAAATTAATCTAGTCCCATTTACCAGCATTTAGCCCATATCCCTCTGAACCTTCCTATTCGTGTACCCACCAGACGCCTTTTAAATGTTGCAATTATACCAGCCTCCACCACTTCCTCTGGCAGCTCATTCCATACACACATCACCCTCTGTGTGAAAAAGTTACCCCTTGCGTCAATTTTAAATCTTTCCCCTCTCACCTTAAACCTATACCCTCTAGTTTTGGACTCCCCTACCCCGGGGAAAAGACCTTGGCTATTCACCCTATCCATGCCCCTCAGCCTCCGACACTCCAGGGAAAATAACCCCAACCTATTCAGCCTCTCCCAATAACTCAAACCCTCCAAACCTGGCAACATCCTTGTAAATCTTTTCGGAACCATTTCAAGTTTCACAACATCCTTCCTATAGCAGGGAGACCAGAATTGCACCCAGTATTCCAATAGCAGCCTAACCAATGCCTTGTACAGCCCCAACATGACCTCCCAACTCCTATACTCGATGCACTGCCCAATGACGGTAAGCGTACCAAATGCTGCCTTCACTATCCCGTCTACCTGCGACTCCAGTTTCAAGGAATTATGAACCTGAACTCCAAGGTCTCTTTGTTCAGCAACACTCCCCAGAACCTTACCAATAAGTGTATAAGTCCTGCCCTGATTTGCCTTTTCAAAATACAGCACCTCACGTTTATCTAAATTAAGCTCCATTTGTCACTCCTCGGCCCATTGGCCCATCTGATTAAGATCCCGCTGTACTCTGAAGTAACCTTCTTCACTATCCACTACACCTCCAATTTTGGTGTCATCTGCAAATTTGACTAACCATATCTCCTATGATCACATCCAAATCATTTATATAAATGACAAAAAGCAGTGGACCCAGCTCTGATCCTGTGGCACACCACTGTCACAGGCCTCCAGTCTGAAAAGCAACCCTCCTCCACCACCCTCTGCCTTCTACCTTCAAGCAGTTCTGTATCCAAACAGCTAGTTCTCCCTGTATTCCATGTGATCTAACCTTGCTAACCGGTCTACCATGTGGAACCTTGTTGAATGTCTTAATGAAGTCCATATAGATCACATCCACCACTCTGCCCTCATCAATCCTCTTCATTACTTCTTCAAACAACTCAATCAAGTTAGTGAGAAATGATTTCCCACGCACAAAGCCAGGCTGTCTATCCCTAATCCGTCCTTGCCTTTCCAAATATGTGGAAATCCTGTCCCGCAGGATTCCCTCCAACAACTTGCCACCACCGCTGTCAGGCTCACCAGACTATAGTTCCCTGGCTTTTCCTTATCACCTTTCTTAAATAACGGCAAAACATTAGCCAACCTCCAGTCTTCCGGCACCTTACCTGTGGCTATCGAAGATACAAATACCTCAGCATGGGGCCCAGCAATCTCTTCCCTTGCTTCCCACACTGTTCTAGGGTACACCTGATCAGGTCCCGGGGATTTATCCACCTTTATACATTTTAAGACGCCCTGCAGCTCCTCCTTTGTAATATGGACATTTTTCAAGATGGCGCTATTTATTTCCCCACATTCTCTATCTTCCATATCCTTCTCCAGGGTCAGAAATCACACAACACCAGGTTATAGTCCAACAGGTTTATTTGAAAACACAAGCTTTTGGAGCCTCAGTCCTCCTTCAAGCACGCAACTTATAGACAGTCAGTTAATATGGCATTTTATAAATACCTACCTTAGAAATAAAACCAGTCTGACTCCAAACCAAAACACAAACAGATTCTAAACAAGGCCTCACACCTAACATGTATTGTCTGACCTAAAATATCACCTCTTTCTTTACTCTGATAAAACCTGTAGTTCTCTCAGGACAGTGACTTGAAAAGAATTTGGGAATTTACAGAAACATATTAATCAATTAAAATCTTCTAAATGATTAAAGATTTAAGAGGATCTTCTGTCTGTTTAATACATCCTCATCAGTGGTGTGACCCTTTGATCTTATACTTATAAATTCTGTGTCTGATACTACCTCTCTCACTAACACCTGAAGGAGGACTGAGGCTCCAAAAGCTTGTGTTTTCAAATAAACCTGTTGGACTATAACCTGGTGTTGTGTGATTTCTGACCTTGTCCAACCCAGTCCAACCCAGTCCAACACCGGCACCTCCACCTCAATGGCTTCTCCACAGTAAACACTGATGCAAAATATTCCTTTAGTATCTCCCTGATCTCCTGTGGCTCCGCACATCGGTGGCCTTGCTGATCTTTAAGGGGCCCTATTCTCTCCCTAGTCACCCTTTTGTTCCTAACATATTTGTAGAATCCCCTTTGGATTCTCCTTAACCCTATTTGCGACATCTAACTCATGTCCCCATTTTGTCCTCCTGATTTCCCTCTTAAGTATACGCCTTCTGCCTTTATGCTCTTCTAGGGATTCACTTGGTCCCTGCTGTCTAAAGCAGACACATGCTTCCTTCTTTTTCTTTACCAAAACCTCCATTTCTCTCGTCATCCAGCGTTCCCTACATCTACTAGCCTTGTCCTTCATCCTAACAGGAATATGCTGTCTCTGGACTCTTATCTCATTTTTGAAGGCTTCCCATTTTCCAGCCATCCCTTTACCTGCAAACATCCGTCCCCAATCAACTTTTGAAAGTTCTTGAATAATAGTCAAAAATTGGCCTTGCTCCAATTTAGAGCTTTAACTTTTAGATCCAATCTATCCTTTTCCATCACTATTTTAAAACTAATAGAATTATGGTCACTGGCCCCAAACAGCTTCCCCATCGACACCTCAGTCACCTGCTCTGCCTCATTTCCCCAAGAGTAGGTCAAGTTTTGCACCTTCTCTAGCAGGTACATCTACATGCTGCACCAGAAAATTTTCCTGTACACAGTTAAATTCCTCTCCATCCAAGCCCTCAACACTATGGCAGTCCCAGACTAAGTTGGGAAAGTTACAATCCCCTACCATAACCACCTTATCACGCTTACAGATAACTGAGACATCCTTAAGAATTTGTCTCTCAATTTCCTGCTGACTACTGGGGGATGATGTCTATTGTACAATCCCAATGAGATGATCATCCCTTTCTTATTTCTCAGTTCCATCCAAAAAACTTCCCTGAATGTATCCCAGGAATATCCTTCCCAAGTACAGCCGTTATGTTATCCCTAATCAACAATGCCACACCCCCTCCTCTCTTGCCCTGCTTTCTATCCTTCCTATAGCATCAATACCCTGGAACATTAAGCTGCCAGTCCTATCCAACCCTGAGCCACGTCTGTGATTGCTATGACATCCCAATCCCATGCTCTGAATTAATCTGCCTTACCTGTTAGGCCTCTTGCATTGAAATAAATGCAGTTTAGTTTATCAGCCCTTTCTCATTCTCTGCTTTACTCCTGACTGTTTGACTTATCCCTTTTCCCAACTGTATCAGTCTCAGACTGCTCTCTTTCCTCACTATCTCCATAGGTCACACCCCTCCAAAATCAACCCCCCCACTTTACTCGTTTAAATCCTCCCGAACAGTTCTAGCAAATCGGCCCACCAGTATATTAGTCCCCTTCAAATTCAGGCAACCTATCCTTCTTAAACAGGTCACTTCTACCCCAGAAGAAATTCCAATGATCCAAAAATGTGAATCCTTCTCCCTTGCACCAGCTCCTCAGCCACGCATTCATCTTCTTTATCCTTCTATTCCTACCCTCACTAGGTTGTGGCACCGGGAGTAATCCAGATATTACTGCCCTCCTTTATAAATTCCTGCCTAACTTCCTACATTCTCTCCCCAGAATCTCATTCTTTTCCGAGAGTCATAGAGTCATACAGCACGGAAACAGTCCCTTCAGTCCAAGCCAAACTTAATCCCAAACTAAACTCGTCCCACCTAGGGGAGGCAATGGACAGGTGGTATTCACTGGTGACCTCTGTCCCCCCCGCAATACCCCGCTCTAATGCTTCCCTGGAATCCCTGACCCCTCACCAGGGACCTTTGTCCCTGACCTCTGACCTGTAGCAGGCTGAGTTGCTCCATGAGTTTCCGGGAGGCAGTACAGAAGACGCGGTCTCTGTGCTCCCGGACGTACTGCTGCATGTGGGATTTCATCCGGCCAAAGGAACCTGATCCAGATTCAGATTGACACGCTGGAGGGAGATAGGGGTTAAAAAGGCACACTGTGTATATCTCCTCCTACCCACCCCACCACCCAACTCCCAGTAAACATTAGTACTAGAAAACACACACATCGGCATTTCCACAGCACCTTTCAGGGCCCTAATACACCTCACAGCTCCTTTCAGCAAAGGACGCATTTATGACATTTGTTTTGTTGTAATACACAATGCGGCTGCCAATACGCAAAACAGGACAATGCGGTGCTCCCTCGGCGCTGACCCTCCGACAGTGCGGCACTCCCTCGGCGCTGACCCTCTGACAGTACGGCGCTCCCTCGGCACTGACCCTCCTACAGCGTGGCGCTCCCTTGGGCACTGACCCTCCGACTGCGCGGCGCTCCCTCGGCACAGACCCTCCGACAGCGCGGCGCTCCCTCGGCACTGACCCTCCGACAGCGCGGCACTCCCTCAGCACTGACCCTCCGACAACACCCACTCCCTCAGCACTGACCCTCTGACAGCGTGGTGCTCCCTCAGCACTGACCCTCCAACAGTGCAGTGTTCCCTCAGCATTGACCCTCTGACAGTGCGGTGCCTTACCTTCGTAGGCAGGTATCATTTCCCTTTGAACACTTGGTGTCAATATCCTGGAGACAACTCGCTGACGTGCAGTGATGTCCACCATTAACATCAAGGTAAAGTTCTGCAACTGTGAGGGAGGAAAAGAGAGAGAGAGAGAGAAAGAGTGAGAAAGTATGAAGGGGGAGAAGAGAGAGTATGAAGGAGAGAGTGAGAGAATATGAGGGAGAGAGAGAAAGTGAGCATTGAATGAGACTGAGTGTGATAGGGAGTGAAGGAATGAAGGAGTGAGGGAGAGAGAAAGCAATGGTGTGACAGAAAGAATGAATGAGGCAGAAAGAATGTCTGAGAGTGAGAGAGAGATACATTATCCTGATGATCGTCAAAAGCTCCCTGGGCCTGTATGTTTCCACGTTGGGGACAATCTGTCTTGAGTATCAATCTGACCTTGTTTCTCAGAGCATAAACAATAATGACCAGCAACATAGCAACAGGATTTGAGACACTGTGACACAGCGCTGACGGATGAGAGAATTGGGTCCAGTGCACACGACAACCTTCAGCCCATAGTCCATGCTAGCTCCATCAAAGCAATTTACTGAGTACCATTCTCTCTCGCCTTCTTCCCCAACGCTTCATGTTTTATCCTCTTCAGATAATTATTCAATTCCTCTTGAAGGCTTTATTTGAAGCTGCCTGTACCACACACACAGGTTGTGCACTCCAGACCCTGTCCACTCCCTGTGGGAAATCTTTCTCATCATGTCACTGTTGCTTCATTTGACACTTACCCTCTGTTTCTCAACCCTTCCACCAATCAGAACAGTTTCGTTGCTCTGTTGAAAATTATTTCGAAAATTTCAATTAAATCTCCTCACTACATTCCCATAGAATCCCTACAGTGTGGAAGCAGGCCATTCAGCCCATTGAGTCCTCACCAACCCTCCAAAGGGGATCCCACCCTATCCCTGCAACCCTGCATTTCCCATGGCCAATCCACCCAAACCTGACATCCCTGGACACTACGGGCAATTTAGCATGGCCAATCCACCCCAACCTTTTGACTCTGCGATGAAACCGGAGCACCAGGAGGAAACCCACACAGACGCAGGGAGGACGTGCAAACCCCACACAGACAGTCACCTGAGGGTGGAAGTGAACCTGGATCCCTGGCACTGAGAGGCAGCAGTGCTAACCACCGAGCCACTGTGCCACCCAAGGAAAACGGCTAATATTCTTGAGTAGATTTGTAGCTCGGGTTGTGGATGTTGTGGTTGGTTCACTCGCCGAGCTGGTCCATTAGTTTGCAGACGTTTCATTACCCTGCTGGGTAACATCATCAGTGCAGCCTCTGATGAAGCACTGTTGTGTTTTCCCGCCTGGTATTTAAACTCTGGGGTCCAATGGATTCGATTACCACATTTCCAGTTTTCCTTGGTGTATATATAGGGTCTAGTTCTATGTGTTTATTGATGGCTTTCTTGGTGGAGAACCAGGCCTCCAGAAATTCCCGTGCTTGTCTCTGTTTGGCCTGTCCTAGAATCCTGATATTGTCCCAGTTGAGCTGGTGTCACCTTATCTGTATGTATGGAGATGAGTGAGTATTGGTCGTGTCTTTTTGTTGCTAGTTGGTGTTCATGTGTTTTCGTACCCAATTTTCTTCCTGTCTGTCCAACGTAATGTTTGTCGAAGTCCTTGCATGGAATCTTGTATATTACGTTGGTTCTGTCCATAGTGGACACTGCATAGTAATATTGTCACTGGCCGAGTAACCCATTACTGAAGCTGTATCTGGGGACCAAGGTTGGAACCCCACCACTTCAGATGGTAAAATTTGGATTCAACAAAATTTTGGAAGATAGTAGTCATTATTATTGAGGCCATCTGGTAGCCTAATGGTAACTATGCAAATTATTGATTGTTGTAAAACAAAAACCCACCTTGTCCAATAATGTCCTTTAGGCAAATAAATCTCCCCTCCTTACCAGGTCTGACGTACACATGACTCCAAACTCATAGCAATGTTGTTGTCTCTTAACTGTCCTCTGAGTAATTCGGGATGGGCAGTGACAAGCACATACAATTGCAGATTCAAAAAAACTTAAATGACTTGGCACTTGACTTGAGTATCTGCAATAGATGCTGCTTGGAATCAGGTTGACACTTTGTTTTCTTATTTGAATTAATCTTAAACTTTATCCTTTATTGTTGAAAAAAGATACATTTGTCAAAGCTTATTGTCTGGCACCCATCAGAACAATTTGCAAGAATACAACTTCTAAGAGAAAACCAACATTTTTTGACTTCACTCGTGGGACATGGACGCCCCATTTATTATAGGTCTCTAGTCACCCCTTGAGAAGCTGATGCTGAGCTGCTATCTTGAACCACTGCAGTCCATTGACCCAAAAAGCTGTTATAGAAAGAATTTCCAAATCTGACCCAGTGACACTGAAGAAATGGTGAAATATTTCAATGTCAGGATCATGAGTGGCTTTTTGGTGGGGGAGGGGGGTAGATCTTGCAGGGATGGTTTTACCATGTATCTACTGCCCTTGGTCCTTCTAGATGGAAATGGTTGCGGATTTAGAAGGTGTTGTCTAACTTTTGTCTGCAGTTTATCTTGTAGGTAGTACACACTGCTGCTACTGAGCGTCGGTGGTGGAGGGAGTGGATGCTTGTGGATGTGGTGCCAATCAAGTGGGGGCTGCTTTGTCCTGTGTGCTGTCAACTCTTATGAGTGTTGTTGGGGCTGCACCCATCCAGGCAACTGGTGAGTATTCCATCACACTCCTGACTTGAGCCTTGTAGACGGTGGGACAGGTTTTGGGGAGTCAGGAGGGGAGTTACTCGCCGCAGTATTCCTAGCCTCTGACCTGCTCTTGTAGCCACTGTGTTTACGTGATGAGTCCAGTTGAGTTTCTGCAATGGTAACCCCCAGGATGTTGTTAGTGGGGGGGATTCACTGTGGGTAATGCCGTTGAATGTCAAGGGGCGGTGGTTTGGTTGTCTCTTATTGAAGATGGTCATTGCCTGGTATTCTTGTGGTGCACATGTTACTTGCCACTTATCAGCCGAAGTCTAAAATTTTGTCCAGGTCTTGCTGATTTGGACACGGGCTGCTTCAGTACCTGAGGAGTTGCAAATGGTGTTGAACATCCCCACATCTGACTTTATGATAGAGGGAAGGTCATTGATGAAGCAGCTGAAGATAGTATAGCATGTGACACTACCCTGAGGAACTCCTGCAGAGATGTTCTGGAGATGAGATGACTGACTTCCCACAACCACGACCATCTTCCTCTGTGTCAGGTATGACTCCAACCAGTGGACAGAGTTTTCCCTCATACCAATCGATTCCAGTTTTGCTCAGGCTCCTTGATGCCACACTCGGTCGAATGCAGGCTTGATATCAAGGGCTGTCACTCTCACCTCACCTCTGGAATTCAGCTCTTTTGTCCATGTTTGAACCAAGGCTGTAATGAGGTCAGGAGCCGAGTGACCCTGGCGGAACCCAAACTGGGCATCACTGAGCAGGTTATTGCTGAGCAGGTGCTGCTTGATAGCGCTGTTAATAACACCTTCCATCACTTTACTGATGATCGAGAGGAGACTGATGGGGCGGTAACTAGCCGGGTTGGATTTGTTCTGCTTTGTGTGTACAGGACATTTTCTACATTGTCGGGTAGATCCCAGTGTTGAAACTATACAGGAACAGCTTGGCTAGGGGAGCGGCAAGTTCTGGAGCATAAGTCTTCAGTACTATTATCAGAATGTTGTCAGGGCCCGTAGCCTTTGCAATATCCAGTGTCTCCAATTGTTTGTTGATATCACGTGGGGTGGGTCGAATTGGCTGAAGACTGGTATCTATGATGCTGGGGACCACAGGATGAGGCCGAGATGGATCATCCAGTTGGCACTCATGGCTGAAGATCACTGCGAATGCTTCAGCCTTATCTTTTGTACTGATGAGCTGGGCTCTTCCAAATTGAGGATGGGGATATTTGTGGAGCCTCCTCCTCCAGTGAGTTGTTTAATTGTCCACCACCATTCACGACTGGATGTGGCAGGACTGCAGAGCTTAGATCTGATCCATTGGTTGTGGGATCACTTAGCTCTGTCTATCACTTACTGGTTATATTGTTTGGCGTGCAAGTATTCCTGTTTGGTGGCTCCACCAGGTTGACACCTCATCTTCAGGTATGCCTGGTGCTGCTCCTGGCCTGCCTTCCTGCGCTCTCCATTGAACCAGGGTTGAAGCCCTGGCTTGATGGTAATGGTTGAGTGGGGGATATGCCAGGCCATGAGGTTACAGATTGTGCTGGAGTACAATTCTGCTGCTGTTGATGGCCCACAGCGCCTCATGGATGCTCAATCTTGGGTTGCTAGATCTGTGCGAAGTCTGTCCCATTTAGCACGGTGATAGTGCCACACAACACGATGGAGGTTGTTCTCAATGTGAAGGTGGGACTTCATCTCCACAAGGACTGTGCGATGGTCACTCTTACCGATACTGTCATGGACAGATGTATCTGCAGCTGGCAGATTAGTAAGGATGAGATCAAGTATGTTTTTCCCTCTTGTTGGTTCCCTCATCACCTGCTGCACGGTGGTACAGTGGTTAGCACTGCTGCCTCACAGCGCCAGGGACCCAGGTTCGATTCCAGCCTCGGGCGACTGTCTGTGTGGAGTTTGCACATTCTCCCCGTGTCTGCGTGGGTTTCCTCCGGGTGCTCCAGTTTCCTCCCACAGTCCAAAGATGTGCAGGCTAGGTGGATTGGCCATGCTAAATTGCCCATAGTGTTCAGGGAGGTGTAGATTAGGTGGGTTATAGGGGATGGGTCTGGGTGGGATGCTCTGAGGTTCAGTGTGGACTTGTTGGGCCGAAGGGCCTGTTTCCACACTGTAGAGATTCTATGATTCTATTCTATGACAGTCTAGCAGCTATGTCCTTTGGGATCCGACCCGTTCGATCAGTAGTACTGCTGCTGAGCTACTCTTGGTGGTGGACATTGAAATCCCCTACCCAGAGTACATTTTGTGCCCTTGCCATCCTCAGTGCTTCCTCCAAGTGTTGCTCAACATGAAGGAGTACCGATTCACCAGCTGAGGGAGGACGGTATGTGGTAATCAGCAGGAGGTTTCCTTGCCCATGTTTAACCTGAAGCCACAGGACTTCATGCGATCCATGTTCAATGTCAAGGCAACTCCCTCCTGACTGTATACCACTGTGCCACCACCTCAGCTGGGTCTGTGTTGCCAGTGGGACAGGACACATTCATGGATGGTGATAATGACATTTGGGATGTTGTAATAGTCTTACAGTTAAAGAGATATTAAGCACGGAAACAGTCCCTTCGGTCCAACTCGTTCATGCCAACCTGATATCCTAAATTAAACTTGTCCTATTTACCAGCATTTGGCCCATATCCCTCTAAACCCTTCCTATTCACATACCCATCCAGATGGCTTTTAAATGTTGTAATTGTACCAGCCTCCACCACTTCCTCCGGCAGCTCATTCGATACACACACCACCCTCTACATGAAAATACTGCCCCTCGCGTCATTTTAAATCTTTCCCCTCTCACCTTAAACCTATGCCACTCTAGTTTTGGACTTGCCCCACCCCAGGGAAAAGACCTTGGCTATTTATCCTATTCAAGCCCCTCACGATTTTATAAACCTTTATAAGGTCACCCCTCAGCCTCCAACGATCCAGGGAAAATAACCCCAGCATATTCAGCCTCTCCCTGTAGCTCAAACCCTCCAACCCTGACAACATCCTTGTAAATCTTTTCTGAACCCTTTCAAGTTTCATAACATCCCTCCTTTAGGAGGGAGACCAGAATTGTACACAATATTCCAAAAGTGGCCTAACCAATGCCTTGTACAGCCCCAACATGACCTCCCAACTCCTGTACTCAACGCACTGACAAATAAAGGCAAGCATACCAAACACCACCTTCACTATCCTAACTACCTGTGACTCCACTTCCAAGGAGCTATGAACCTGCACTCCAAGGTCTCTTTGTTCAGCAACACTCCCCAGGACCTTATCATTAAGTGTATAAGTCCTGCCCTGATTTCCCTTTCCAAAATACAGCACCTCATTTATGTAAATTAAACTCCATCTGCCACTCCTATTGGCCCATTTGATCAAGATCCCGTTGTACTCTGAAGTAACCTTCTTTGCTGTCCACTCCAGCTCCAATTTTGGTGTCATCCTATATTTTGGCTCTAGCTCCCCGATATTAGTAAGGAGGACTGTACAATGTTGACAGGGAAGCGTTTGCCATTGTCACTTCTTCTCCTAGACCAAAGCACGTGGTCCGTCTGGCTTCATTCCCTTTCTGAGACGTTTTAGAGATTTCGATTCAACTGAGTGTCAGAGGGCCGTTGAGAGACAACCCCATTTGCTGTGGGTCTGGAGTCATATGAAGGCCAGACCGGGTAAGGATGGTAGATTTCCATCCCTGAGGGACATTAGTGACCCAGATGGGTTTTGTCCAACAGTGGTCAGCATTCCACTTTTAATTCCAGATTTTTACTGAATTCAAAATCCACCATCTGCCAAGGTGAGATTTGAACCCGGGTCACCAAAACGTTAGATTACAGTGCAAGGGAGGAGAGAGCTGACTGGTTGGCTAGTGGACTCTGATTGGTGGAGGTATTGCCATGCATAATGCACCAGTTGATGATGAGTAACAGTTAACAGACAGACTTTAAATTTTAAACCAGGCAGCTTGACTGACTGGTTGGAGGCAGGAGGGAGGAGGGTGTGAGCTCGTCTCGGAGAGGGGGATGGGGGGGGGGGTGGGGGCGGGGGGAAGAGGTGGTGGTACCTGCGTCACGCCACATGTAGCAGACAGCGAGGGTTACTCTGCACTGACCTTGGCTTCCACCGCAGGGAGCTGCTGCCTCAGGATGTAATCCACAGGCTGTGTGTCCCCCTCAATCCGCCACAGCCGCTGCTTCAGGTCACTGAAGAAATGGCGGAGGTTGTCGAGCACGGCCGCCTTGAACTTGTGCAAATGATGGAACACCGACTTGCTGCAGAGGTGAGAGTCACTGTGTGCCCAGGGAAACCAAGCCAAGCAATTGTCAGACAAGGAGAACAGAACAAATTCCCCACCCCATCCACCCTCTCCTCTCCTCCCCTCACCTGCCAGCACTCATTCCCACACTCTGTCCCAGTCTAAACCCTGCCTCGCCTCCCTCCAGCTCTGCAACATTGGAGGACAGCAGGAACCTAAAGGAAATCACTTTGAGCCAGTTCCCTCACTTCACTACATCATAGCTGACCTTTCACCTCATTTTTCTGCACTATGCCAACATCCTTGAGATTGTCAATATGCAGCATTTTCAATGAAATCAACTCAAGCCCACTATTCTCCACTATCCGCACTTTTCAGAGTCTCCACAAATCTATCAATGTCAGTCTTATATAATCCTTTGCAGCAAAGTATTCAATAAATTTAAAAGCGCTGAATTCCAGAGGTAACATGGAAGTGACAGCCCTTGACATCAAGGCTGCATTCAACCAAGTGTGGCATCAAGGACCCCGAGCAATTCTGGAATTAATGGGTACTGGTGAAAGTCTCTCCTCTGGTTGGAGTCATATCTGGCACGTAGGAAGATGGTTGCGGGTGTTGGAGGTCAATCATCTAAGCTCCATCATAAGGTCAGAAGTGTGGATGTTCGCAGATAAATGCACAATGTTCAGTACCATTCGCAACTCATCAGATACTGAAGCAGTCCCTGTTCAAATGCAACAAGATCTCGACAATATCCAGGTTTGGGCTGACAAGTGGCAAGTAACATTTGTGCCACACAATTGCCAGGCAATGGCCATTATCAATAAAAAACAATCTAACCACCGCCCCTTGGGATTCAATGGTGTTACCATCACTGAATCCCCCACTATCAACATCGGGGGGGTTATCATTGACCAGAAACTCAACTGGGCTCACCACATAAACACAGAGGCTACAACAGCAGGTCAGACGCCAGGAATACTGCAGCAAGTCACTCACCTCCTGACTCCCCAAAGCCTGTCCACCATCTACAAGGCACAAGCCAGGAGTGTGATGGGATACTCCCCACTTGCCTGGATGGGTGCAGCCCCAACAACACTCGAGAATCTTGACACCATCCAGCACTTGATTGGCACTACTTCCGCAAACATCCACTCCCTTCACCACTGATACTCAAATGCAGCAGCAGTGTGTACTATTTACAAGATGCACTACAGAAATTCACCAAAGATCCTCAGACTGCACCTTCCAAAGCCACAACTACTACCATCTCGAAGGACAAGGGCTGCAGATACATGGGAAATTCCCCTCCAAGTCACTCACCGTCCTGACTTGGAATTATATCGTCGTTCCTTCACTGTCACTGGGTCAATATTCTAGAATTCCCTCCCTCAGGGCAATGTGGGTCAACCCACAGCAGGAAGACTGCAGCCATTCAAGAAGGCAGCTCACCCCCACCTTCTCAAGGGGCAACTAGGGACGGGCAAGAAATGTTGGCCAGTCGGCAACACCCATGTCCCATGAGTGAATAAAAAGCCTCTCATCATAGGATAGCGTCTCATCTTCGGTACCAGTCTAATGAATGTTGTTGCATTCTAAGATTAAGTACATCTTTCTTCGGGACAGAGACCACAAGTACTTCAGGTGACACCAGTGCCCACAAATAATTGCAGTGAGACTTCTTCATTCCAATTCCTTTGTAATAAAAGCTAAAGTGCCATCTCAGTCCCTACCACCTTGCTGTACATGCATATTAACTTACAAAATCAAAATGTACATGGACCTCGTTTCCCATCAGAACATTTTCCCTTGCTCATGATTTAAAAAAGATTCTGCTTTTCTACATCACCTTCTGAAGAGATAACTTCACTTGGCACTCACTCTACCTCTCTGCCCGCCCTGTTTCCTCCTTCCCCTGCCCCTGCCCCTGCCCCCTGCCAGCTAGTAGAGGCTCCCAGATTCAGTTGATTTACCTGAACACCTCACTCCAGACAACCGTGAGGGGAATGAACATTGGGGAGGTCAGCTCCTCGTTGAAGTCAACAGCGCCATAAGCAGGTGAGATAAAACTCCCATCACGGTCACATGCAGCCTTATAGGTTGGATACGGGTATCCGCTGGGGGGCTAAGTGGCACACAGGAGAGGTAAAGAAGAGAAAAATTACTCCTGGGAAAGCAATGGCTCACTCATTGGGCCCAGGGCTGCACAGGGAGCTGAGGCTCCAGCTCAGCACAATGAATAGGAGGACCAGGGCTACTGGTGAGTACACTACACAGGGGCAATCAGTGCTACAGGCAACCATACAGCACGGCGAGGGCCGGGGCTACAGGCTAGCATCGGGCCAGAGG